>NW_028220293.1:0-69957 GCF_045865225.1 Trachurus japonicus | reverse complement strand
GGTGTACAGAAAAGAAAATAGAATTTAAGCCCACTCTGGGTCATAAAATGAGTGTAATAACTCATCTATCAGACGATGTAGGCCAAACTTTGTGCAAAATTCTATTTTTGAGTAAATCCGGGATGAAAGTGTGTATTTTTTTTTTCGCATTGGATAATGCAGGCACACGGATTATACGTCAGCCTGTACACGATTCATCAGCCACTGATATTGGATCCGTAATCCGTCATTCAAACGACTGAGACACGCACACACACACGGAGCTCGGTTACACCCCGCCTTTCCGAAGCCCCGCCTTTCCGACAATAGACTTCCATTCATCGTAATAGCGGGGTTTTCTATTTTTTCTAAAGACCCCGCTACTCCGAAAAGGCTATTGGGGGAAACCCCCAGCGCGCAGTGCGCATTGATCCTTTTTTCCTTTTTGGGGTCAAACGGATCATGTGCATAATTAACTGCAAAACAAGCAAATACTTCATATTAATGACATACAACGTTCATTATGCTTCTAGCCTGTCTAGCCTCTACCTGGTCTTTTTTTACTAAACTTAACCAACTCCTTTCTTCATTGCCTAAGCCCAACCAAAGCATCTCCCTCAGTCAGCTGTCAGTGCGAGCGGCGGCTGCAGCAGCCTCGCGCCCGTGTGAGCTCAAGCCGGCTTCAGCCGCGCTCGAGCGGCGCAGGGGGGGAGAAAAAGAAAAAAAGTGTATTTCTATTACTGTGTGGGAGATCTCCAACAACGGAGTCGGGGAGAAAGCAAGTGGGACAGATCTGCCCAGTCTCTGAGCAGCGCACGTTTCACAGACAAGCCACAAAGCAGAATGTAAACAACGTCACGCGGTTCAGCACCTTGGACAGCTGTGGGGGGGAGGAGGGGGTGTCGGAGTAGCGGTGTTTCGAAGTGGGGCTATTTCGGAACAGCGGGGTGTCGAAGTGGAGGGTTGTCGGAATGGAGAGCTGTCCCCACGGAGCTCGGGCTCGCCCCAAGCTTTGAATATCCCGCCCGCTCAATAACGACCAATCAAATTCGTTTTCCTTACTCGGGTAAACTCGTGTTGCAGCTCGGGACAACTCGGCGCGACCGGCGCGACAAACAGGACAAACGGCCATTTCTGTACACCTTTAACGTACGTTACTCCCGCTTTGTACCATGTTCATATTTTATGTAATGAGATGGGGGGAAAATCAACGGGATTGGTTGCTACAGTTTTGTGACGCACGAAAACTGACTCCAATTTGAAAAATTGAATCCAGTTTTTTCAGAGTCTGGTATTGAAACGTATTGAAACTGCATTTTCAAGTCTAAAATGCTCAGTTATGGTGTGGATTAGCAATTTTGCTCCTGAAATGCCTTGTAACAGAGCCCACACACTAAATTGACATGTTAATCATTTAAAAAAGTGCATTTTTGGTTTAGGGGGTCTTTAAGACGCCGTAAAAAAACGCCCGTTCTTTAGTAAAACGCTGTAAAATACGCACGTGTAGACATTTAGAACGCGCGTATTTTACGCCGCTCTCACCACGGGTCATAAAACGCCGTAAAAAACGCACGTCTAGATATTTAAAACGCGCATTTTTTACGTCGCTCTTGCCGAATGCTGTAAAACGCCGTAAAATACACGCGTTTTACTTGTTTAAAACGCGCGTATTTTACGGCGTTTTACAAGATGTTAAAGGGACAGTTCACCCTAGAATGCTATTTCGCTCATTATCTACTCACCCTCATGTGGACTAAGGGCTGGAAGAATTTTCAGAGTCCACCGTCCCTTCTCTGAGTTACAGGGGGTCTTGGCGTAGCAGTGCATTTCAATGCAACGGTTGTAAAGGGACACCAGAGCTCTTAGTAAAAAAACACACACAAAAAAACATCCAAATACCTCCATGATGCTCGTATGTAATGTCCGTCTTGTGCTGAAGCCCCAAATTGCGTAATTGTCCCGAAAAAAATTAAATAAGTCCACATTCCAAGCATGTTTGTAGCATTAGCTCCCAGTGTCTGTTGTCCGGTCTGCCGCTGCCAGCGCGCATGCGCAAGGTTCGCACTGATACTGAGACCGACTGAGACTCGAGTCTCTTTACAATTTGTATGACAGAAATTTGTGTACAGGGCACATTATTAGGGCGTGTTAGTAAAAGTATATGTATCATTAAGTTTTTTTTTATTTTTTTTTTATATTTTGTAATAGCTTTTGCAAAAATTAAACAATGACAAGGCATTTTAAAAAAGTAACTGTGCTGAAAACACTTCTGATTATGTTAACAGAGGAGGAGGTGGACATCTCATTCGAAGACATCCTGGTCTTCACCACAGGGGCAGACGCCATCCCCCCCCTGGGATTCCAGAAGCCATGCTCCATTGAATTTTATGACCAGGAGCCAGGAACTCGCCGGGTACCATTCAGCTCGACCTGTGCCATGACACTCTCCATTCCGAGAGGGGTCCAGGAGGAGGACTGTTTCAAGGAGCTTATGTCTTTGGCAATCAGGGGTTCTCTGGGCTTCGGGAAGGTTTAAGTTGGGATGTTTTGTATATAGTTTCTGTGTTTGTGTTATGTTTTTAAAAAAGTTATAATGTTCTTTGGTTTTATTAACACTTGTTATTAAATGTTGTTGGAGAGTTGGAACTGAATTTTTTATTTATTCGTTTTTTCGTCACATAAATATAACACATCACATAATACAATCCTATTTGTTAAGTTGTATTGGAAAGATTTTGAATCCTCTCAAGAATTACAACAGGGCTGGACTGCCACACTCACCCAGAGTTGTAGTTTTACAACAAGTGCTATAAAATCCAGTGAATGTCTTCAAGGATAACTACATGTACATGGTGTGGAGACTTAATCAAACATAAAACTATTTAATGTATTCAGTCCAATAAATCGAAGCAGATGTTGAGAATTTGGAGATTGTTTGACCTCTTGACATTTTGAGAATGTTTGTTTTTTATTACAGGTATATAATATATATATAATATCACACGAGAGGGAGTGCTGTTGTAATGTATATCAGCACGGGTGTGATTCGGTCGTACAACACCCGTGCTGAATTGTACTCAAGTAAGAGTATAGTTACTAGGGATGAGCGAGTACAGCATTATCTGTATCTGTATCTGTATCTGTTAACCATATGAATTATCTGTATCTGTATCTGTACTCGGGGTGGGCGGGGCCTAAACCGGAAGTGGGCGGGGTTTAACCCAGAAGTGGGTCGGGTTGTCTTGAAATGGGCGAGGCTTTAACCGGTATATTATTTTAAGCATGCAATTGATATGGATTGATCAGAAATTGTTATATTTATTGCTGATTAGAAAACTATTTACAGGACAGCATCAGCATTGAGCTTCAGATCAATGCGGTTTTGATCATGATGGCAAACAAAACTATTCATTTACACAACAAGTTTTGCAACAATGAATACAACACATGTGGTTGCAATTATTAAGTAAAATGTAATGAACAAGAGTTTTCATACTCAACATAACTTTCTTTTTTTTATTTTAATTTTTTTTTAAATGATCAGTGTGATTTTTAATTTTTAACTTTATTTTATTTCCACACCAGGTGTGTGTGTGTGTGTGTGTGTGTGTGTGTGTGTGTGTGTGTGTGTGAGTAAGAGAGAGACAGCGACAGCTGAATGTCAGCTACTCTGTGTATCACTCATTATTCTGTATCACTGATCATGAGAGAGAGAGAGGAGGGGGGAGAGAGAGAGAGTTTGTGTGTGTTTTGTAATAGGCCTATTATTTATACCACTACTATTTATTTTAAAGAAATACAGAAAGAAAGTGTCAGACACTCAGTGCGTGAACTGATTAGCGCCAGCTGACGGTTTAAAAAAAAAAAAAAACTCCGACGAACGGCGGAGGGAGAGAGAGCGTGTGTGAAAAAAAAAAAAAATCTCCGACAGGCAGAGACGCAACGCGAGTCGGCACCACGTCTGAACGAACCCACGTTTACCAGAACTCTACTGGTTCATAAGTAAGTGACTGAAGTAATAACAAAGCTGAAGCTGAAGAAACCCTAAACGTTAAGGGAGAAGACCTGAGTGACTGAGGGAGAGACAGAGCTGTCAGCTGTTCTGTGTGTGAGTGATCAGAGCGGGACACAGCAACACACCTGCATGTGTGTAGGGGAGGGGCTGTAGCCTATCACAGAACGCTGACACAGCCACAGCTACCCAATGAGGATTTTCATTCAATCTTTTTTTTTTTTCCGAGCACAGATATTGACTCGTATTACTCGTATAATACTCGTACTCGGCAAAAGTGCTTTATCCGTACCGGATACTCGTTTCAGCCGAGTATCCGGCTCAACTCTAATAGTTACTTTAGAATAATGTTACTCAAGTAAAAGTAAAAAGTAGCCATTCAAACATTTACTTGAGTAAGAGTAGAAAGTACTTGGTGAAAAAGCTACTCAAGTACTGAGTAACTGCTGAGTAACCTCTGATTTGTTCGTTAGGCCTATCTATGAAAGATCTATGAACTGTCCATAAGGTCTTTGTGTGGGTGTGGTGTCTGTGTGTCTATCTGTGTGTGTGTGTGTGTGTGTGTCTGTGTCTGTGTGTCTGTGTGTCGTGTACATGTCTTGTGTACTTTGTTTGCAATTTCTTTATTCAGACATGGCACAATCGGGGAGCATACGTCAGTCCGACTGCCCACAAGTCCGACGGCTCATTTCTCCGACTACCCATTCTACAGTGTTGAGGTTAGGTTTAGGGTAAGGTTAAGGGTTAGGGCTACTTAAGTCGGAGAAGTGGGAGGTCGGACTGATGACGCAAAAATAAAGAAATGTATGGTCGGAGTCGGAGAAATGGGTGGTCGGAGAAATGGGTAGTCGGACAGACGTCATGCGCCCGGCACAATCTATCTATCTATCTATCTATCTAGCTGACTCTGTTTAAAGCATTGCACACCGCTGTACACTGCACATCTGTGGTCAAATTACAAAAAAACGAGTTTTCGGAGACTACAAGTGGCATATAATGACTCTTTGAGAATCTTGTTAAAACAGCCCAGATGGACCAGCGCCACTGAAATGTTTGTGAATGCTCGAGTCAACACTCTCCAGTCTGTCTTAAGAAATATCATGTATAAGTTCATTTGTCGTCTAAACAACTCAGAAAATCAGATTGTGATGGAACTGACAAATGTTGCATTGTGCCACACGTTACACGTAACTGTTCTGGAAACACTGGTATAAGTAAGGGATAATGTATAGTTCGGAGGTTGTTATGGAGAAATAAACCCCGACAGGTTGTATGGTTTCATTCAACATGAAGGGGTTTATTTCTCCATAACAACCGACCAACTGTACATTATCCTGCTTATTACACGGTTTACGAGTCAAATAATTAATTTGAAACATAATGTTGATCAAAATACGACTTTCATCGATTTAAAATTGCATTTAGCGAATCTGCAAGACCGGTCACTTCCGCTGTTTTGCCGAGCCTCCTCCCGTTCGTGCATTTGATAATCAATAGGGATGAGCGAGTACAGCATTATCTGTATCTGTATCTGTATCTGTTAACCATATGAATTATCTGTATCTGTATCTGTACTCGGAGTGGGCGGGGCCTAAACCGGAAGTGGGCGGGGTTTAACCCAGAAGTGGGTCGGGTTGTCTTGAAATGGGCGAGGCTTTAACCGGTATGTTATTTTAAGCATGCAATTGATATGGATTGATCAGAAATTGTTATATTTATTGCTGATTAGAAAACTGTTTACAGGACAGCATCAGCATTGAGCTTCAGATCAATGCGGTTTTGATCATGATAGCAAACAAACTATTCATTTACACAACAAGTTTTGCAACAATGAATACAACACATGTGGTTGCAATTATTAAGTAAAATGTAATGAACAAGAGTTTTCATACTCAACATAACTTTCTTTTTTTATTTTAATTTTTTTTTAAATGATCAGTGTGATTTTTAATTTTTAACTTTATTTTATTTCCACACCAGGTGTGTGTGTGTGTGTGTGTGTGTGTGTGTGTGTGTGTGTGTGTGTGTGTGTGTGTGTGTGTGTGTGAGTGAGTAAGAGAGAGACAGAGACAGCTGAGTGTCAGCTACTCTCTCTTCACTACACTGATCATGAGAGAGAGAGGAGGGGGGAGAGAGAGAGAGTTTGTGTGTGTTTGTAATAGGCCTATTATTTATACCACTACTATTTTTTTTAAAGAAATACAGAAAGAAAGTGTCAGACACTCAGTGCGTGAACTGATTAGCGCCAGCTGACGGTTTAAAAAAAAAAAAAAACTCAGACGAACGGCGGAGGGAGAGAGAGCGTGTGTGAAAAAAAAAAAAAAATCTCCGACAGGCAGAGACGCAACGCGAGTCGGCACCACGTCCGAACGAACCCACGTTTACCAGAACTCTACTGGTTCATAAGTAAGTGACTGAAGTAATAACAAAGCTGAAGCTGAAGAAACCCTAAACGTTAAGGGAGAAGACCTGAGTGACTGAGGGAGAGACAGAGAGAGACAGACAGCTGTCAGCTGTTCTGTGTGTGAGTGATCAGAGCGGGACACAGCAACTTACCTGCATGTGTGTAGGGGAGGGGCTGTAGCCTATCACAGAACACAGACACAGCCAGCTACCCAATGAGGATTTTCATTCAATCTTTTTTTTTTTTTTCCGAGCACAGATATTGACTCGTATTACTCGTATAATACTCGTACTCGGCAAAAGTGCTTTATCCGTACCGGATACTCGTTTCAGCCGAGTATCCGGCTCAACTCTAATAATCAATCAGTGGATCGATAGATTACCATACACGTGTTAAGATGTGTGTATTGTGTGTAGTCGTATCTGTCATAAACAAGAGATTAACTTTACTGTTTACGGGGTGCGTTTGTGTCGCGGAGCCGCGGTGCCACTGAGACGAGAGGAGAGCTGTGACACCGGGTCTGAGGCTCTGATGCAGGTCTGGTTTCCAGCAGCGGTGTGGAAGGAGCCTCCACTCTCCTTGTAACAAGTTACAAGTCATTTATCTAACATCACTGTTAGTCCGAAGCTGTTTAATGACGGTAAAAATGAAACACAAGGTAAATATCCTGCATAGTTTCTCTTTTCTGTGCTGCGCTGATCAGAGCGGCGTCCCTAGCAACGGTCTGTTATACTTGACGACGGTCCGTTATACAGAAATAACAGACCGCAGAACGCAGCGCTGGACCAATCAGAGAGCAGCATTCAATAGAGCCGTGTAATAAGTGTCTTTTAATAAGGGGCTGCTAGACTACCCCGTATGTTGTTGTTGTTGTCTGTTGTTGTGTTGTTGTATTTTTAACTGGACCCAGAGTCTGTACTAATAAATTATCTATCTATCTTTCTATCTATCTATCTATATATATATATATATATATATATATATATATATATATATATATATATATATATTTTGCTTTTATACAACAGTGCTACGAGCGCATTTTAGAACAGTAATAAACTACAAGAGATTATGATTTGTTTATTTAATCATTTATTTGGCTCCGCCAACAGAAATAGTTCCGCAACTGGAAGGGAGACAAGGCTGTTGCCAGGCAACACATAAACATGTCCTATACTAGCTACAAGCTTTTCCACCGAGCTGCTTCCAGTGCTGGTTCTGGTTCTGAGTCCGTGTCTGATCAGCACCGGAGCAACAGGACCAGCGTGGAGACACAGAGACGTTATCGATACCGTATTACATTTGTTTATCTGCTATGTAATATTATGTAAACACAGTTGTATGGGGAGCGTGGCTCTGATTTAGCTCCAGCTGTACAGCGGAGTGATAATGCCTGTAAAAAGTGGCAGTGCTGTTATACCTACAGTCTATGTGTTATACCAAAGCCCTTCTAGGCAAGTCAGGCCACTCGGCGGCCATATTGGCGACGCTTCGAAAAGCCCAAGAAGACCAGACGCCTATCTAATTGAATGGGACCATGGCCAAACCCACTCTTTAACGTTATCGCTCCCAGAATGCAGGTCTGTTAGTGACTCCCAGTATCTCTAAAAACAGACTGGGAGGTAGAGCCTTCAGTTACCGGGCTCCTTTACTGTGGAACCAGCTCTCTCCATGGGTCAAAGAGGCAGACACTCTAACTACATTTAAGTCTAGACTTAAGACCTTCCTTTATGACAGGGCTTTTAGTTAGGGCTGGTTCAGGTAGCTCTGAACCATTTTATAGCTACGCTGCTATAGGCTTAGACTGCTGGGGACACATCTGGTTACACAGAGCCCTCTCCTCTCCTCTCCTCCTCCTCCTGACATCACTTCATACTATTACATTGATTCAACTAGTATCTACTCAATCAGGTTAAAAAGAAAAGGGGAAAAAAAAAATCACAGAGCAGAGCATGTGTTTATTTTTTTTTTATTGTTGTTGTGCTCTAGCACAACTAAAGAGAAAGTGTAATTATGTCTCGCACGGGGAAACCATTTAATGTTGTGCTCTAACACAACTTATAGGTAAATGTATTAAGAATTATTAGATGCCTCACAAAGGGGGCACCATTTATGTTGGGGTTATACCAACTATAAGTAAAGTTATTATTAAGAGGGTTATTGGCTATCAAATTAGTAAAATATCAATACCAAAATATCAATAATTACTATAAAATTTTTTAATGGGATTTAATTTTATTAAATCCACCTCGGGGCACCAGACAGCCAATGTACCAAAGTCAGTCTCAAAAGGGTGTGCTAACTATTAATATAGAACCTTGTTTAATGATTAAATTAATAATTATAAACAAATTAACATTATCAATAGCTGCAAAGTTGAAGGATTTAGAAGTTCTACTGCGTAGAGGTTGGCATACTCACTATTGTACAACATTAACAGACAAGCAAAGTTTCAAGGAAGTTTATTGGACACATCTAGAAAATGGAATAACAAAACATGAAACTAAGACAAGCTACATACACTATGTACACGTGTGTGTGTGTGTGTGTGTGTGTGTGTGTGTGTGTGTGTGTGTGTGTGTGTGTGTGTGTGTGTGTGTGTGTGTGTGTTGGTGAGAGTGTATGGCTATGTGTCGGTGACCATGTGTCTGTGAGGTGTGAAGTGTGATCTCAGACAATGGAAAAGATGGAGGATGGTTGCTCTGTCCTGAGACAAAGGTAATTACAACCAAATGGCCTCCAAGATGGCCTCTAAGACCAACCACATGTGATGTGGGGGAGGTGAACAAAGGTGTGTCCTTTGTTCAACGCTCAAGTTGCATGTTAAACATAGGTTAACTAAATATGAGACTATAGCTGACAACAACAAAGCAACAACAACAAAGCTCAAGTATTTTAACTGATTTCAATCAATACATACATTGGCATGGTTGAAGTACTCTATGCTTAGTCAAGGTGCAAGGTAATCCTAACTAGGCCCAGTTACGTTACCAAGTCACATGAAGGTGAGAAGATCCGGTGCTGGTGGGGATTCCTGCGGTTGCAGGTTTTGCTGACCCTGTTGCGGTTTGTCAAGTCCAGTGATTGTGTCTTTGTCCAGTGAACTACAGCCGTCCTGGCTGAGTAGTTTGAGTTCCGTTGAGGAGAGTCCTTCTCCTTGCAGAGTTGGTTGCTTTGTTTTGTGGCTCCGTAGCTCAACTAGCAGAGCCTGCGTCGTGTTAGCTGGTTCCTTTTCTTTAATCCGTTGGTAGGCACTCGCGGCGCTACCAGTGGAGGCGTCTGCCTTGTGCAGGCCTCATGGAGATTGGAGAGCTGTAGCAGTAGCTCCAGGTAAGGAGCTGAGAGGAGCGGCAGCTCCTTCTGAAGAGCGGGCAAGAGAAGAGACGAAGAGAAGAGCACTTCTCCTTTTATATGGCCTGTGACCTCACAGGTCCTGGGGCCATACCTGACCAATGGTGGGTCAGTAGTGGAGGTTTCACACCTAGGTGTGAAGAGGTGAAGGATGCTGGGAGGCTGAGTTCAGAGGGTTTCCTTTGTTTGGGAGACAAAGGAGGCCATGTGGTCAGGTCCTCCAATTTGAATGGGCTGAGTCCCAACATTGTCATACAAACAGGAGGCACAAATGGGTGTTCAATACCAGGAGGGTAGATCTTCCCTCTCACATGACCTTTGAAGAGGCAAGACGAGGAGGATATATGGTCTGCGAGGATCACTTCAAGCCAGATGACCTAAAAATAAAAGTTAATATTCATTATTTCCTTCAATCCTATTTATGAAATAAAATGGACTATATTTCTGCTTTCTGTACTTTCATCATGATAACTGTGTTATAAAGGTGTACACCAACTCACAAAATGATTTCATAGTTTAGTTTCATAGTGTGTTTTTTTTTTAAGTAGCTTTGTACATTTTGTGAAAACCATGGTTAACGGTGCCATGGCCTTCCCTCTACACTTTGTTATAGAGTTTTCTTGCTTTTTCATAGGGTAAAAGGAAAGTATTAACAACCACAGCCATTCCGTTCCACCTAGGAGGGGGGGGCACATGTCCTTGGAATTGAGTGAATCTGGCATGGGACTGAACCTTTGTGCAAAGTTTGGTGAGTTTTCGCCCATGGGAAGTATGACTTCCTTGGAAGAAAAAAGAAGAAGAAGAAGAAGAAGAAGAAGAAGAAGAAGAAGGAAGAAGAAGAAGAAGAAGAAGAAGAAGAAGAAGAAGAATTCCTAGGAATACAATAGTGTCCCGGCAGCTTAGCTGCCCGGACCCTAATAATAATGTAGCTTTTCTCAGAAACAATATTTAAAGATATTAAGAAAATAATCAACTGGAATCAACTTCAAAATCGGAGTTACATTAAACAACATCAACCAGCTCCAGTCAGTAAAAAACATAAAATAAGATAGTTTCACATTACAGTTTTAACAGTGGTATTGCAGATTTAAAAGAAAAGGAGATATTAGCTACAGGTCTTATAAGAGCAGTGCGGGTAAATCAAAAATTTTAAACAAGCACTGAGTTCGTTGTGACGTCTTATGTTTGCATCGAGGTGTTGGGCCCTGTACAGATGTTTGTTTGATCATGGTTGGCTTCTCTAACTTTTCTTGTTTCTTTTGGTTTCTTTGCTGGTTCACATGCGTGGCATCCGTGGATGAATATGCACAACGTTGTTACAATTGGGGCAGTAGTGATGTGCATCCTTGCAACAATCAACACAGAAGGGAATCAAACAGCAAGGCCAGATCCTGGTGAGAAATATTGGAATAAAGTTAAAATAATGTGTTAGCTTGTGTGTGTGTTTGTGTGTGTGTGTGTGTGTGTGTGTGTGTGTGCGTGTGTACGTTGAGGTCTCTACTCACAGGAAGACTCCAAGCATGGCACAGAACACCCAGGCATAAGAACCAGGCTTACGCTCGACTCTAGTGACAACAGTGTTTTGGCAGTGAGGGCAGAACATCTGTACAGGAACATAAGTTGGCGTCGGCTGCACCATCACCACCGTTTGAACTGTGAGAAGAAAAATGATCTACTATAAACAACTTCACTTTTTTCATATAATTTTATTTTATGAGAGATGAATGAGAGAGAGACAGATCCTCACCAGGCTGAATGATCTGAGCCTGTTGTGGGGCGTATTGTGGGGCCTGTTGTGGGGCGTATTGTGGGGCGTAGTAAGCAGGTTGCTGAACTGTATGTGAGAAATAGAAATGAGAACCACATGACATGCAAAAGAGAAACAAAATAGGCAGATGATGAGAGAGAGACTGGGTGGCTCGCTGAGTCGCTGACCTTGGGGCCCCATATGGCCCATGTTGGGGTCGACAGGGGGACCAGGATATGGTGGTGATGGCGTAATTGGTACTTCATTGCTTGGTGGATATGGTGGATTTCCCACAGGAAGTGCTTGACCCTTCTCCATGATGCTGTCTGATGGAGCACACAGAGAAAAGAAAGTTGAAAAAACAAACTGAAGTGAGTTGTTGTCTTCAGTTTAATCTCTCACAATAAAAGAAAGCAGTGACACCCCGTTGGTTAAAATGTGGATCGGACTTCGATTTAAGGAGAATTCTGGTAATTTTTGACCCCTAAATCGTTGTCCTGGTGGTCACCCAGTGTTGGGGGGAGCAAAAAATGCGACTAAAATGGCGAACTGGAGTTACACCATGGCTAGACGGCGCTAGGGATAGCGACAATGCTAAACTATGGGGGCAATTCTTTCAACCACAACAAACACTCAAAAAACAATCAAATATCTATGGTACATGACTGGAATCCTTATGACACACCACTGAACTCATATAGTGTACAGTATAAACAGTATAAACTTTGTGTTTTTGCATGTAGTCACTCACCTCAGACAGTCGAACTCTGAAACGTCCTGGAAAGACATTACTATCAGATCACAGAGCGCCTGCTCTCCCCGCCATAGAAACAAACACTTTTTCCTTGTTGTGATGATTTTTTTACAAAAATAAACGGTGGAGCAGTGCAGTGGTAATGTCCAAAAATATCTCTGACTGTTAATTTTTGTAAAGAAATCACAACAAGGAAAAAGTGTTTGTTTCTGTGGCGGGGAGAGCAGGCGCTCTGTGATCGGATAGTAATGTCTTTCCAGGATGATTCTGAGGTGACTGTATGCAAAAACACAAAGTTTACTGGTACTGTACACTATATGAGTTCAGTGGTAGATAGATATTTGATCATCACACAGTTTCCTCTCTCTCATGTATGGAAACCTGTTTAACAAGTTGTACTTTAGATTACTGTAATACATGGCTAGTTACTATGACTTGCATGAAGGCAAGCAGGATTGGTGGCATTACATGGCATGGCCACACATCCGTTTGTGTTCACCACATAGCTTTACTCTGACCCTGATGCTGATAACCTTTAAAGCAATCTTCAAACATTGATTTGTTTTGTTTTGTTTTTACACACCAATTGATCTACTATGGATTTTGACTGTTTGTTTTGAACCTGCCTCAGTGTTGCCTGGCTGGATTGGATAACACATTTCCACTTTGAAACACTTTGTTGGTGATAGCTTATGATAACTGCTTTTACAGTGGGTCAGGGTTCAAAATAAGAAAGTATAGCTAAACCAAATCTCATCTAATTAGTGTTTAATTCTTTTTAAATCATTTATCCCTGAATATAAAAAGGTCCTATTAATTTGTAAGAAGATTGATAGAGGATTTAATTATTTGCTTGACTTTTCTAAAACTGCATGTTCTGGCCTCTCTAGAAGACTATGCACATTTGAAGTTGGGCGAATCTGTTGGTTTACTGACTGAAGTAAGTATTAAAGTAACCGTAAGAAATTATTAATTTAACTCAAGAGACAACAGTGGTGGGGGGACCGTTGTGTGTCCAAGGCTGCAGCACGGATGTTTTCTCAATATCTCTGGATCATTTCTGGTATTTCCCTCAGTTAGTCTGTGTGTGTCATGTGTTGTACCATTGGAGACAGTATCAGCAGTACGTCAACAGTAATATTTTTTTAAGGCATGTGTGTCATGTATAAAAATTCTCTTTGTGTTAAAATTTTGTGAGAAGCACCAATTGTCTCACAGTTTTACATTAAAGTTTTTTTGTCAAAAATATCAAACATTTTTGTCCATACTGAATAGTCCTCCTCTTAATCTTAATCTACTAAATGAAAACCTGATGAAATTGGGAAACTAATAATGATAATGATAACTAATATTGATTCATCTTGCCTAGTGATATACAGTATATCAAATAAAGGCCCCAATTGTGATTGAGTACCACAGTGAAATAGTATTGAATAGTCCCCCAAAGATGTATTAAAATTTCAAGCCTTTGTAAATAACACAAGATAGAGAGAAAGGAAACACAAACAATACTGACTCAACATTCATGCAACTCTGAAGAATTATTTACATACCAGTACTTGTGTAGCACAGCATCATCTGATTTGACCTTGTCTTTCTGAGAGAAATGTAGCCTACTGTTTGATGCAGTAAAGTTAAATACAATTGTGGATATGGTGTTTAAAGACAAAACAACAGAGACCACCCAAACTGCACCCTAGTCTCTCTGGGTTTAGCCCCAGACCTTATCAAGTCCTAAATCCGCCCCTTATAGACAGAAGTTGTTCAACCTGTTCTCCAGTTTCCCATGAACCGAACATTCAATGTTCCTTTCTCAATTTTTTTCCATTCTTATTCAAATTATAATTATTTGTAGTGAGTTAGATAGAAGTTATAAACTAACCCTGAACTATATGTCTTTCATAGGACCTGATGAGTCAAAGCCACATTCGAACAATAGGTCACACTTTCCAAAAGCAGCAACACATGCACTAATTCCAAGGTAGGTGAGGTCTGCTCCGCTTGTTCCGCCTCACAGAGAACAAGACATGCACAAAATACTCATACACAATACTCAGTAATAGAAATGATCTTACTTTTCTTGAGAGTCTGTAGGGAAGATTCTCAGAGTTAGTAGCGACTGTGACAGAAGAGTTGTTTCTGAAACCAAAGTTTTAAAAAAAGAGAAAAATGTTTGTTTCTCAAAGGAAGGAAGAACAAACGCAGCTTACCTTGGTAAGGTCAGGTGAAACTGTTCCTTTCAGTGATGTTTAAGGAACTCAGCAAGACAAATAAGTGATAGGAATGGTGATCAGGCAGGAGGTGGAGCAACACTGTAAATAAAACAGGTGTAGATCACCTATAGCCTATTTGAGTTTCAAAAAGTCACTACAAAACTATTTCTTCATCAAGTGAACCATTTCCAACACAAATTAATATCAAATTATTTATCTGACAAAATTAGCAGATGGTGAAAAAGTAACTTGACTTGCTGGATGGCATGCTCATCTTGGACCGTCATATAGTTTCCCAAGTTGTGGTTCACAGGGGGCAGAATATGGTGGTGGTGACACATTTTCTGGATTTTAAACAGGAAGCACAGAGAGAGAAAATAAAGCTGTAAAAAAAGATGGACTGACATTCTGAAAGGTCATTCTGAAAGGTCATCCTTTAATCTCTCTCATTAACATGACAAACACAGTATCTACTGTTACATAATTTCCTCTCTTTCTTGTGTGAAAACCTGTTTAACAAGTTGTAGAGTAGGCTACTTCAGATTAATGCATGGCCAGCTGCTACAACATGACTTGCCTATATGCAAACAAGCAGGATTGATCGCATTACATTGTGCCCATGACAACAGATAGTTCACATATCTTTATTCCAATACAATAAGTGCTAACAGCAAAGGAATATATTGTTGTGATTTCTCAAAGCAATCTCCAAACATTGCTCTTTGACTAACACACCTGTTAACAACTAACACAAACAAGATACTATGAATCCGCACTGAACCTGTGTCAGTGACGTGCAGAGGAGTGGCTGACTGGAGTAACACCACAGATATTTCCACTTTGAAACACATGTGGTTGATGATGGTTTCTTTAACAGTGAGTCAAGGTTCAAAATGAGAAACAAGCTAAACCTAATTTAGTGACTTGGTTTTTATTTCTTTCTTTCTTTTTAAGGAAAGAAAATAAGTGAATTTGAATTTAGATTTAGTCATCTTTTTTTTATTTACTCATTAATGTATTTGGTTAAAAACCAGTTTTAAAACAAAGATGAACATTTCAGTCAACTGAGCTCAGCAATAAATGTGTGACTTCTCTCTATTTGCGTGTGTTTGCTGTATTTGCAAAGCATTTCTTTAGGTTGTTGTGTGTTTAACATTTGGAAAAATGTGTTTCTTGCACTAATTTGCCTCGTTTTAATTTGCAGTATTTTTATATTTATGTGACCTATTGGTGAATGTAGTGAGAAAGATTTCATTATTTGCTTGTTTTTGCTTGTGTGTACTGGCCTTTTTTTGAAGACTGTGCACATCACCAACAACACACACACACACACACACACACACACACACACACACACACACACACACACACACACACACACACACACACACACACACACACACACACACACACACACACACACACACACACACACACACACACACACACACATCAATTCCAAGGCTCAGGAGGTACAGCGAGTTGTCCACCAAACACAAGATCGGTGGCTCGAATCCCAGCTCCCCCAGACATTGAACCCACACTTTCCCTCCAATATATAATCAGATGTGTGAATGATTAGCCTCCAAGCCTGTCTGAGCACAGAGCTGTGTGAATGTGTACAGCGCTTTTGAGTGGTCCAAGTGACTAGAAAAGCCACTAGTCCATTTTACCATTTACCATCTTACTTGTCTTCAGAGTCTGTAGAGAAGATTTTCAGAGTTGTACTGCCACAGAAAACTTGTGTCTAGGAGCAAAACATAATAATAATAATAATAATAATAAGAAGAAGAAGAATTGCTGCTTCTCTGCTGTATGAATGATAAATGTTTCTCTTTCTCACAATGGAGGGCAGAACAAATGCAGCTTATCTTGGGTCAAGGTCAGGGTCAAGAGAAAGTGTGAAAACCCAGCGCTGCTCCTTCCAGTGACGTTTGAGGAACTAAACAAAGAAAATGGCATAGTGATGTTACAGAGAGGAGGCGGAGCAACACTATGAAGAAAACAGGTGGATGTTCAAATCAAATTGAGATGTGCCATCATTTCTATTTTCAGGATAGGACTGAAGTATTACATTGTTATATACGGTATGTCTTCATAATTAGTTATTGATGAATTAGTTACTGTAATTGAAGGAAATACACTGACACAGAAGAATTAATCTCCAAACCCCACTAGATGGCAGTGCAAGATTGATCTTTTGAGTATGCAGCCTTGAAGTCAACAAGTGTAGCCTAAATATGATACCATCTTGGCTGGTATATACATATATATTTATATATATATAAATATATGATTTTAATAAAGATAATTCCAAAGTAATCCAATTCAGACACCCAACAGTTCCAACAGAGCTCAAACACTTGGTGACGAGTGGGAGGACTAACTCCCTTTCAACGAGAAAGAAACCTCCAGTATAACCGAGCTGTGGGTGGGCGGCCATCTGCCTCAGCCAGTCGGATTAGAAAGGTAAAAGACGGGGTGTAGGAGGAGAGAAAGCAAGCCACCATGAACAGGAGAAGCCTGTGTGGCTATGTTAATTACGACTGTAAAAATAGTAATAGTTATATCCACAAGCAGAGGTTGGTAGTAACACACTACATTTACTCCATTTACATTCAGAGGTGGGTAGTAATGCGCTACATTTGAGGTGGTAGCCAAATATTTTACTCAAGTAAGAGTAATGTTACTTTAGAATAATATTACTCAAGTAAAAGTAAAACGTAGACATCCAAATATTTACTTGTAAGTACTTGGAGAAAATACTCAAGTACTGAGTAATGCTGAGTAACTGGACAGTTCATAGACCTCTGTATGCATGTAAGGTATTGTGGCTGAATTTGCCTTAATTTATACTTAGATTTAGTCTTGTTAGGCTAAGTGTTGTTCTTTGGCAATATCTGCATTTGTTCATTGCTATTTTGAGTAGTTTTTTCACCAAGTACTTTCTTATTCTTACTCAAGTAAATATTTGGATGGCTACTTTTTACTTTTAATTGAGTAATATACTCTTGCTTGAATTTTTGGGTACTCTGTCCACAGGTCTAACGATGAAAACAGATAGAATTTAGGGACTTTCTAAAAGAAAACTTATGGGATGTACTCAATATGCTGAAAATGAAAAACAATGAATTATGCCTGCTCTTCTAACATGTGTGTGCTGTCACGTCTCTGCTGTTTCCCATCAAGTTGTGTCGTCAGGATCCGTTTCACTGCACTGAGTAACCATTCAGAGCTCACCATGTCTTGAGGAATGTGCGCGTTTTGAATGCACTGCTGCACCGTGGCCACTTGGTAGAAGCAGACAACCAGGAATACTGAGAGAAGAGAGAGTGAGCGAGATGAGGCACGGAGGCAGCAGCAGTTCGTGCAAAGTAACCACATCGAGTGCGAGGCTATACAATCTTGTGCTTCAGCACGGTACAGAAAAACTGGCCCTAGTGTGAGTGCACCCTCTATCTTTAGGAGCCTGACTCTATCCAGGATGTGACAAGAGTTTGTATTTGCTTTGCGATAACAAGGCTCAGCAAGATCTCCATAGGATGACAGCTTTGCGACGGCATTATCTCCACCACAAAGCTTCAACCCACTGTGTAGACATGCAGGTCAGGTAACAGATTGGGGGCTTGACCAGGGCGAACGTGGGCTCCACTGAAGGGGATAAGTGTAACTGAGGGGATGGGTAGATCATGTTGAATGTGAGACACAGCTGGTGATGTTTGGAGGTCGTATTTCTTTAAGGCCTCCATTAGGAAGGAAAAATTGTTTCTGTCACTTCAGTGTCCCCTATACAAGTCAATACAATGTGAGGTCATACGAGAGGAAAAACTCTGGGATAGGAAAGGAAATGTGGGCGAAAAGGGCAACAGATATGAAAGACACATATTAAAGATATAATTTTCCTCAGAACAAACTTCTCAATGGCTTTGAGGATTTTTGTTTTTGTTGTTTTGTTGAGAACAACTATGTAATTGCCATTTGATGTGAAGACCAGAGGGAACAGTCCCAGTGTTTAGTCTAAAGACAGAACAGAGACATCATCTCTTTTGCGCCTGAGGACACATTTTTTCGGTCTAATGTGTGCTTCTGTTGGTTCTCTCTAAAATTGTATGTATTAAAAAAGTTCAATTAGCACAGTGCAGAAAGTTATTAAACCCAAAAATGAAGTCTGGTTGAAAAAAGAATTAGGAATTAATGAAGAGAAACTACAATTTTTCATTATAGCTGCTGCGCAGCAATGGGTCGGGTCCGGGCTACTTTGGGGCATATTTAGGCAATTCTGAGCAACAAACAGGAGAATAGGAAGAGAAGACAGTTGACCTTATAATGTTCAATTTGCATCATTCGAGGATTGAACCCACAACCTTTAGAACCATAGACCGTTGTCTATCACACTGAGCTAATTGACAAGTGGCATTCAACAGTGGCTTCACAAATTGAGTAAGCCATTCACTGTCGCGCAGGCAGATTTGAAACCACAGTAAAAAGAAAAATCCGTTTTTGAGGTAAAATAATGATATGTATTTGTAAAACATCTACTGTGACTCTAAGATCTTAGGAGCCTTCGCACATGGTCCAGTCCAAGCTATTTGGATTTTTAAACTTAGAGGCTTGCTGTGATGCCACCATTAGGACAATTGTCTTGTGTTTCGTGTTGAGGACATTTGATCTGTCATCATCATCATCATCACCCTGGCTGGGTCTCGAACTCACAACCTCTGACACCAAGAACCAGCGCTTAACTCAGTGAGCTAACTATCTGGAAGTGAGACCTGCTGTGTAGCTTCTCAAATAGACTCAGGGAGTCAGTGTCCGGGCAGCAGTTGTGAACGCAGATTTCTGTTATCTAAACAAAAATCTGTTAATACATAAATTGCATTTAGACAGCAAAAAAGCTTGAGGACATCTGCCATTTCAAACTGTCATCATCATCATCATCATCATCACCCTTGCTGGGTCTCGAACTCACAATCTCTGACACCAAGAACCAGCTCCTAACTCGCTGAGCTAATTGGCTGGTAGTGAGACCTGCTGTGTAGCTTCATTTATCCACTCAGGTGAGTCAGTGCCCGGGCAGCTGTTGTGATGAAATGGTCAAAATGTCAATAATTCAGTCATCTAAACAAAAATCTGATAATACATAAATTGCATCTTGACAGCATGGAAATGTTGGTGATTTGTTTTTAATGATAAGTGTTTTGCTTCATAAGAGAAAATCTGATGTTTAAAAATTCCACTCTCACATTGGCTGCAGTTGTTCCCATGAGAGCAGAATTCAAAATATTCTCAAAAATTCAGTTTTTGAGATAAAATTCTGATATTTGCTAAACTTCATCAACCATGACTCCAGAATATTCTCATTTTTTTTCAGAAAGTTTGAAAATGTATTTAGCAAGAATTTGATGGTATATGTTTATAGTACTGTTTACAGTCAAACGTTTTCATGCACTGTAGGCTCAATTTTTGCTTAATCAAAAATCCGAGAAACAAGTTTTGTGGAGGACGGTCTGGAGATGCTCTGTAGCAAGTTTGGTGTCAATTGAGCAAAAATTGTGGGAGGAGATACATTTTAAAAGTTTTACAGTTATTGAAAAAAACAGAGTGATGGACTTCATAATTTGTAATGAGTTTAAGTGGACAAAAGTTTCAGCAGTATTGAGGCTACATTGTGGTGAAGTTTCAACACTGTAGCATCTACCGTTGGTTTGGTAGGAATTTTTAAAGTTTTTAAATTTAAACGCTTATTGTGCCCCCCCTAGGAGGGGGGGGCACATGTCCTTGGAGTTGAGTGAATCTGGCATGGGGTCGGATGTTTCTGTGAAGTTTGGTGAGTTTTCGCCCATGGGAAGTATGACTTCCTTGGAAGAAGAAGAAAGAAAGAAGAAGAAGAATTATAGCTGCTGCGCAGCGATGGGTCGGGTCCGGGCTACTTTTGGGCAAATTTAGGCAATTCTGAGCAACAAACAGGAGAATAGGAAGACAAGACAGTTGTCCTTATAATGTCCAATTTGGACCAGTTGAGGATTGAACCCACAACCTCGGGAACCAAAGACCGTTGTCTATCGCACTGAGCTAATTGACAAGTGGCAGTTCAACAGTGGCTTCACAAATTGAGTAAGCCATTCACTGTCGTGTAGGCAGATTTGAAACCACAGTAAAAAGAAAAATCAGTTTTTGAGGTAATGATATGTATTTGTTAAACATCTACTGTGACTCTAAGATGTTAGGAGCCTTCGCACATAGTCCAGTCCAAGCTATTTGGATTTTTAAAATTAGAAGCTTGCTGTGGTGCCACCATTAGGACAATTGTCTTGTGTTTCGTGTTGAGGACAACTGACATTTTGATCTGTCATCATCATCATCATCACCCTTGCTGGGACTCGAACCCACAGCCTCTGACACCAAGAACCAGCTCCTAACTGGCTAAGCTAATTGGCTTGTAGTGAGACCTGCTGTGTAGCTTCATTTATCCACTCAGGTGAGCCAGTGCCCGGGCAGCTGTTGTAAAGGCAGATTTCAAAAATGGTCAAAAAGTCAGAAATTATGTTATCTAAACAAAAATCTGTTAATACATAAATTGCATTTAGACAGCAAAACAGCTTGAGGACATGTGACATTTTGATCTGTCATCATCATCATCATCATCACCCTTGCTGGGTCTCGAACCCACAACGTCTGACACCAAGAACCAGCTCTTAACTCGCTGAGCTAATTGGCTGGTAGTGAGACCTGCTGTGTAGCTTCATTTATCCACTCAGGTGAGTCAGTGCCCGGGCAGCTGTTGTGATGAAATGGTCAAAATTTCAGAAATTCAGTCATCTAAACAAAAATCTGATAATACATAAATTGCATCTTGACAGCATGAAAATGTTGGTGATTTGTTTTTAATGATAAGTGTTTTGCTTCATAAGAGAAAATCTGATGTTTAAAAATTCCACACTCACATTGGCTGCAGTTGTTCCCATGAGAGCAGAATTCAAAATGTTCTCAAAAATTCAGTTTTTGAATTAAAATTCTGATATTTGCCAAACTTCATTAACCATGACTCCAAAATATTCTAATTTTTTTTCAGGAAGTTTGAAAATGTATTTAGCAAGAATTTGATGGTATATGTTTACAGTAGTGTTTACAGTCAAACGTTTTCATGCACTGTAGGCTCAATTTTTGCTTAATCAAAAATCCGAGAAACAAGTTTTGTGGAGGACAGTCTGGAGATGCTCTGTAGCAAGTTTGGTGTCAATTGAGCAAAAATTGTGGGAGGAGATACATTTTAAAAGTTTTACAGTTATTGAAAAAAACAGAGTGATGGACTTCATAATTTGTAATGAGTTTAAGTGGACAAAAGTTTCAGCAGTATTGAGGCTACATTGTGGTGAAGTTTCAACACTGTAGCATCTACCGTTGGTTTGGTAGGAATTTTTAAAGTTTTTAAATTTAAACGCTTATTGTGCCCCCCCTAGGAGGGGGGGGCACATGTCCTTGGAGTTGAGTGAATCTGGCATGGGGTCGGATGTTTCTGTGAAGTTTGGTGAGTTTTCGCCCATGGGAAGTATGACTTCCTTGGAAGAAGAAAGAAAGAAAGAAAGAAGAAGAATTCCTAGGAATACAACCCTAATTATAGCTGCTGCGCAGCGATGGGTCGGGTCCGGGCTACTTTTGGGCAAATTTTGGCAATTCTGAGCAACAAACAGGAGAATAGGAAGACAAGACAGTTGTCCTTATAATGTCCAATTTGGACCACCCTGGTGAAAAAAAAGTGTACTTTATTGTATTTCAAGTATATTTGTATTTTGAATAGTATATTGAAAATGTAATTATACAAATTGTACTTTATATAAATATATAAAAATTACACTAACATCACACTTTCACGCTAACACTTTTAACACACTTGAAAATAATTATACTATATTACACTTTATAGAAATATATTAAAATAAAATATACTTAAAGTGAAATTTATGTGTAATTTCTAAAGTGTACTTATTTGAAATTTGTTTTCACACATACTTTTGATATATTTTAAAATGTATGCTAAAATTGTCATTGTAAAATACAATGATAACATATTTTGAAAGTATACATTTTAATATCAACACTGTAATATTAAGTTTGAGTGTATTTTAAGTTACATTTGAGTTTAATTATAAAGTGAAGTTATTTATGCTTGTAGCCTACTTCAGGACATTTTGGAAAGTGGTATTAGCCTATGCACCTAAACCCGTTTATTAAATTTTGTGCTGTGTGTTTGGCAAAAAAAAAAAAAGATAGGCTACAACCTTACACGCATGAAATCACATGAAACAATACACTTAATTAACACTTAACAATCATCCACAAGAGCGTTGTAGAGTTGTTGGATTGTGTGTTTGATAGTCTCCGTAGCGGTAGCTGAGCAGCTCATGTCTCTGCCCCGCCGATCTAAAAACAGCTTGTAGGTTACCGTCAATTACAGTAAAAGTAACGAACCCTATCCCTAAGACTAGGGATTAACGGGCAAATCTGCCAAAATGTTGAAATATCCCTTTAAGCACATTGTTTTAATGTTATAATGTCTGTTGTAACCAAGGTTAAAAGTCTGTATTAAAAATTAGTTGATTGCATATTAAAACAGCTGAATTCATATTTAAAAAGTTAATTAATAAATACTAAGTTATGTTAATAATTAAAAACAGATACTTACCTATAAAAAGAAATTGAACAGTGATAAAATATTTTTTTATACGTTTATTTTGAAAGAGATTGGCTGGAGATGAGCTGTCAGCCAATCGGGAAGAAGCTCCCGCCCCTTGACCTGCTCAGAACAAGGTTCACTTCCTCGGAGCCGTTGTCAGGAGAGCGAGCAGCCCCGCATCGAGCACGACACTTAGCTTGTGAAGAGGAGACACTAGTAAAAGTTGATAAAAGTGATTAAAAACTACGGGATAACTCCGGTGACGCCCTGGACCTGTGAGAGTGAAGCTAGAGGGACCCGACATCTCCACCAAGAAGAAAACGCATCGGTGAGAAATCGTTTTTTCCATGCTAAATGCTAACCGCCAGTGCTAATCAGTGCTAATACCAGAGACCTTACCCACTCGTGTGAATCACTAGCGTTAAAGCTAGCACTAGTTTCATTTTGAAGGTGCAATATGAGACGTTTTGAGAATTTGTTGCACACTGAACTGTAAAATCTGATGATTTAGCACAGTATCTGCGTTTTTAGCACGCCGAGTCACTATTTTATGCTATGACATGGCAGAAGGTGCACACTGTACTACGTCTTACTGGTATTAATGTTATATTTGCATGCTTATTACTATGTGAAGACGTTATTTTTATATTATTGATGTGGAGAAGTTATTTTAATAACTTAATCTCTGATATTTTGAGAATGTTGCTATGATATTATTGGGTGTGGTGTCATATTACAATGTTTATTCAGTTAGAAATATTCTCTGTGAATTGAGTGGATTTAACATGATTTATATATTGTATTTCATGATTGAGAGTTGAGAGAATTAAGAGAATGTTCTGACATTACTCATCATAGGTCAGGTTTTCCTGTTGGATCCTTTGAACCTTGGACCTACCCGGATGTTGGAGCCTGGATCGAGACGTTTGATGGCGAACCACAGCCTGGAGGACAACTAGAGATATGGTGCCCGCAAAGAATCAAGAACCTGGATCCTTTCATCACTTCATTATACACACACACACATACACATATCCAACACATTCAACCATGCGGTAGGATAGATCCTCTTCACTTCCTCAGTGGACTGAACATTTCATACTGGGAGTGACTGAAAAAAGAGGTGACTTGAACTTTCAAACATAGCTGCAATTTTTTTTTTTTTTTTATGTTCCTACTTACCTGGGTAAGAATTGTGTTACACTGTGTATGTACATGTGTTTTGCTTATCCTTCTTTAAAGGACAATTCCAGGCAAATTCAACTTGAGGGTGTATGTTCTTATCATTTTAAGTCTAAAAGAAGGAATGTGAAGATTTTCAGTTTAACGTCTCCTGTTTTGCGGTAGCTGTGTCTGTCCCCGCATCGCTACGGCAGCAATGAATGGGAGTGGATGCAAGTTCCGCTGGTTAGGCTGTTTACATCCCTCAAAGCCGCAATTTTTTTCCACAGACAGCGTCAGATGGTTACTCAAACATGCACTGAGAAGTTTCTTTACTTCAAGCAAGCCGACATGCTTGTAAAACTAGATCTAAATTCAAAGTCTCACGCGAGACCCTGTTGCCGTGCTCGGTGCATTCAGGGGTAGTCAGAAAGCTACCGTTTGTGTCATAAACACAGGAATATCGACTCTTGACTTGCTTCAAGTAAAAAAAAACGTATCGGCGCATGTTTGAGTCGCCACCTGACGCTGTCTGTTGAAAAAAATGTACACTTGAAGCAAGTAAAGAGTCGATATTCCTGTGTTTATGACACAAAAGGTAGCTCCTACTGCACCTGAATGCACCGAGCACGGCAGCAGGGTCTCGCACAAGACTTTGAATTAGATCTAGTTTTACAAGCATGTCGGCTTGCTTGAAGTAAATAAACTTCTCGGTACATGTTTGAGTCGCCATCTGACGCTGTCTGTGGAAAAAAATCTGAAAAAAATGCGGCTTTGAGGGATGTAAACAGGCTAACCAGCGGAACTTGCATCCACTCCCATTCATTGCTGCCGTAGCGATGCGGGGACAGACCAAGCTACCGCAAAACAGGAGCGATTAAACTGAAAATCTTCACATTCCTTCTTTTAGACCCAAAATGATAGGAACATACACCCCCAAGTTGAATTTACCTGGAATTGTCCTTAAAGGTTTATTTGTAATGTTTAGGTCTGCTGCCTGAAATAAACCTATTTCTATTTTCTATTTCCTATGTACGAAAGAAGCAATATTTGAAAATGTGTTATTAAAGTTTTCCTTTGAAAATGTTTAAAAGCCATATGTAAATGTTTATACATTTAGAGATAGTACAAGTTTCTGTATTATTTGTAATGTATTATTATAATTTGGATGTGGTTTAAATACATTAAAGTATGTTTTTTTACCTGGAAGTAGTCCCACAAGTCTTTCAGCCTTTAGTATACTTGTAACACATTTGCATGAAGGTAGAAAGTAGTATACCAAAAGTATAATTAAGTATATATTTTAATACACTAACATCTAATTTTTAATGTACTTATAATACAAACAAAGTACACTTTAATTTAACTAATTAGGCATGTATTAGTACATGAAATGTCATGTACTTAAAGTGCACTAAATATACTTTAAGTTGTTCCACTTTAGTACACAAAAGTACACTAAATACACTTTAAGTTGAGCTTTTCTACAACTTAATTACAATTTAAATATACTTAACACAAAATTAGTTGTTCCAATTTAGCACTCTTCAAGTTAACTAATCTTAAGCACACTTGAAATATAATGATGATTAGTGCGGCTTGAAGTACACAAAAGTATGCTAAATTTTAGTACACTTAGTACATTAATTTTTCACCAGGGCAGTTGAGGGTTGAACCCACAACCTCGGGAACCAAAGACCGTTGCCTATCGCACTGAGCTAATTGACAAGTGGGAGTGCAATAGTGGCTTCACAAATTGAGTAAGCCATTCACTGTCGTGTAGGCAGATTTGAAACCACAGTAAAAAGAAAAATCAGTTTTTGAGGTAATGATATGTATTTGTTAAACATCTACTGTGACTCTAAGATGTTAGGAGCCTTCGCACATAGTCCAGTCCAAGCTATTTGGATTTTTAAAATTAGAAGCTTGCTGTGATGCCACCATTAGGACAATTGTCTTGTGTTTCATGTTGAGGACAACTGACATTTTGATCTGTCATCATCATCATCATCACCCTTGCTGGGACTCGAACCCACAGCCTCTGACACCAAGAACCAGCTCCTAACTCACTGAGCTAATTGGCTGGTAGTGAGACCTGCTGTGTAGCTTCATTTATCCACTCAGGTGGGCCAGTGCCCGGGCAGCTGTTGTAAAGGCAGATTTCAAAAATGGTCATAAAGTCAGAAATTATGTTATCTAAACAAAAATCTGTTAACACATAAATTGCATTTAGACAGCAAAACAGCTTGAGGACATGTGACATTTTGATCTGTCATCATCATCATCATCATCATCATCATCATCATCACCCTTGCTGGGTCTCGAACCCACAACCTCTGACACCAAGAACCAGCTCCTAACTCGCTGAGCTAATTGGCTGGTAGTGAGACCTGCTGTGTAGCTTCATTTATCCACTCAGGTGAGCCAGTGCCCGGGCAGCTGTTGTGATGAAATGGTCAAAATTTCAGAAATTCAGTCATCTAAACAAAAATCTGATAATACATAAATTGCATCTTGACAGCATGGAAATGTTGGTGATTTGTTTTTAATGATAAGTGTTTTGCTTCATAAGAGAAAATCTGATGTTTAAAAATTCCACACTCACATTGATTGCAGTTGTTCCCATGAGAGCAGAATTCAAAATGTTCTCAAAAATTCAGTTTTTGAATTAAAATTCTGATATTTGCCAAACTTCATTAACCATGACTCCAGAATATTCTCGTTTTTTTTCAGGAAGTTTGAAAATGTATTTAGCAAGAATTTGATGGTATATGTTTACAGTAGTGTTTACAGTCAAACGTTTTCATGCACTGTAGGCTCAATTTTTGCTTAATCAAAAATCCGAGAAACAAGTTTTGTGGAGGACGGTCTGGAGATGCTCTGTAGCAAGTTTGGTGACAATTGAGCAAAAATTGTGGGAGGAGATACATTTTAAAAGTTTTACAGTTATTGAAAAAAACAGAGTGATGGACTTCATAATTTGTAATGAGTTTAAGTGGACAAAAGTTTCAGCAGTATTGAGGCTACATTGTGGTGAAGTTTCAACACTGTAGCATCTACCGTTGGTTTGGTAGGAATTTTTAAAGTTTTTAAATTTAAACGCTTATTGTGCCCCCCCTAGGAGGGGGGGGCACATGTCCTTGGAGTTGAGTGAATCTGGCATGGGGTCGGATGTTTCTGTGAAGTTTGGTGAGTTTTCGCCCATGGGAAGTATGACTTCCTTGGAAGAAGAAAGAAAGAAAGAAAGAAAGAAAGAAAGAAAGAAAGAAAGAAAGAAAGAAAGAAAGAAAGAAAGAAAGAAAGAAAGAAAGAAAGAAAGAAAGAAAGAAAGAAAGAAAGAAAGAAAGAAAGAAAGAAAGAAAGAAAGAAAGAAAGAAAGAAAGAAAGAAGAAGAATTCCTAGGAATACAATAGTGTCCCGGCAGCTTAGCTGCCCGGACCCTAATTCCTAGGAATACAATAGTGTCCCGGCAGCTTAGCTGCCCGGACCCTAAAGAAGAATTCCTCGGAATACAATAGAGCTCCGGGAGCTGACGTCACGCTGACGTCACGCAGCCCTGAAACTGACAGCGACGCCATTTTGGCAGGAATCAGCAGATTTTCGTAGCTACAGGGGAGAGCCGGGTGCGGAATGAGAATTACAAAGCGATTTTCTCCGAGCCCATACAAGTTTTACATGTATAACTTTGTCAGCATGTAGTATGACCTAACAGAACTGCAAAACATATTGACTGAGGATACGTCTTACTTTGACCGAGTTACGTTCAAGAACCAGCTGTTTTCAGTGACAGAAAAAATTCACTCCGGCGTAATTTTTTCGATCGATCAGTTGTGTTTACCGTTTCAGGTGTCATAGTTATGATGGCTAGATGGATAAATTAGTCCTCTAACACACCCTAAAGCTTGGCATGTCAGGGTTTTTCAGTATAGAAGCAACTAGGTTTAAGTGTGGGGAGTAACAGCTGTCATTTCATCCCTCTGCACATTGACAATGAGCCTGCCTGTCACTCTGTCGGTACTGCGATCACACTGTGTGTGTTAAACAGGATTAATTAAAACACACAACGTAACGTAAACAATGTGACTGTACATGTAGATAGTGCGGGAGGAGGGCAGACGTGGATCGGTGGACCAGGAGAACAGCTGCATAACATTTTGGCAGTAAAATGGAAGATTTTAAGCCGTCTGTTCACATGATCTCACTTTAATTCCAACACATTGGACTTAATATATATAAAAACTAAATAGATTAAATATTACCGACCCTTATAATGCCCCCGGGGTGCTTTTCAAAAGTATCTCCGGCCGCCGGGCGGACGTCCCAGACCTGCAGTATCCGGTCACAGCTAAGTTATGCTACCTGATCAACTTTGCATAGCGCTGCTCTAAAAGCATACAAAAGCCTGGAGGGTTACACATGGACGCAGTCTGGCTTTGTGATGAACGTCCAGCTGTGGAATATACCAGCAAAAACCTGCTGTATCCTCACTAGAAGGGTAAGTGTCGTATCATCCCAGTTAATGCAGTGTAGCATGGCTAACGTTAGCTCGTAGCTGTCCGGGGTGCTGTCGGGGTCCCGACCGGGAGCTCTCCCCGGTGCTGATCAGCCCGCGGCGGGTGCGGTGGTGCGCTGCGACCGGCTCTGGGTCAGCTTGGACTTCTTCTTTGGAGGAGGGTCTGGCGAGCGAGACTAGCTTGGACAGGCTGGAGGCGAAGGAGACTCACATCTTATGTGTTTGCCTCTTTCTTTTCTTTTTGTCACCGTCTTTCCTGCTTGTGTCATTTTGTGGAGCACAAAGAGCATAAAGCTGGCTTGTGTATGCTTGTAGAGTAGTTGATCAGGTAGCTGTGTCCAGATAATGCAGGTCTAGGACGTCCTGTTAGGCAAAAATATTTTTGAAAAGCACCCCGGGGGCATTTTAAGGGTCGGTAATATTTAATCCATTTAGTTTTTTTTATATTAAGTCCAATGTGTTGGAATTAAAAAGAGATCATGTGAACTCAGACGGCTTCGGCGCTTACAGTCAATGCTTCCGCACTGGTCAGTTTCCTGCCAAAATGGCCGCTCGAACGCTGGAGGTCACGTGGGGTCCGGAGCTCTATAGTGTCCCGGCAGCTTAGCTGCCCGGACCCTAATAAAGGGTTTCACAAAAGAACGCGAGAGAGCACAGCACACAAAGGTAACAATGACAATCTGGCAAAGGGAGGGGGCGTGACCATGGGCTTAAATACAGGTGTGGTGATTATTGGCGGGAAACAGAACAAAGGAGCTTGACAGGAAGTGATTAACCAAAATGGGAATGAACTCAAACTACAAAATAAAACAGGAAGTCCAAAACATACAGACAGAAACCTGACACAGTGTGCACAAAGAGAGAGGTATCGTCACAGAAAATAGGCTTATGTGACACAAATGACAATGTTCATTACAGGGAAAGTGTATATCCTATGCACGTAAGGGCTTTGATGCACGTTTACACATCCTTTAAAACATGACTGTATGGCCTACAGTGTTTACATTAATAAAGTGAAGTTACTATGATTTAACCAGGGCTTCCCAAACTTCAACACTCCAGGGAGGGAGGGGTTAGGAGAGGGAGACAGAAGTAAGATGAGTCTCCTAGGTGTTAATAGAAATAAAAACAAATAAACAGTATAGGCTACCCGTTTTAACTAAACTTGTGGTGGGTTTAACTGAAATCCAGATAATTTTGGCGCCTTGATCCACTGTTAGTGGACAATTTTGGACAGTGCTGTAGAAGATAGTAAATCAGCAATGACCATATGCAGACATAACATCTGTTTTTGTATACTTTACTGTATGTACAGACTCTGAGCCAGTCAGCACTGTGGTTGAGGCAGAGCAGGACACAAGTGTCAGTGTTGCAGAGCTCCGTGAGATGGTCGCTCAAAGAGATGAGGTTAAATTAAATTATGATTGTTGTTACATGTCTGTGTGTTAACTAGGGCAGCTAGATCAATTAACCTGTTCACGCAGGCCCCCTAGTGGTTGGGACGCCGGCGTCCCAAATCAATAACACATGAACGGCGTCCTTAATATAACGAAAAGTAGGCATGCTGTAATGAAAACTCCACCACAGACCTTTTAAGGACACTTTCGGCAACATGTAGGGAAAAAAATGAAGTTTCTAGGTGCTACGGTTTTTTCACAGTCACTGAAAATGTCTCAAACAATATCAGACTACGGCAGCACACAAGCGACGTCACGTCAACAACGAAGGTGATTTAAACATATATGTACCATCTGTACACCTCTTCTTTCACCACCAAAAAATCGTATACTGTCATATAAACAAAAGCAAAGCACAAAAATGCAGTTTTTACCCCATTAAAGGTTTAAACAAGCCTGCTCACTCAACACAAACAAACCCGGAAGTCATTTTCGAGTGCCGAAAAAGACGGACATTTGTGAATCATAGACCCACTAAAACACTGAATAAAATTACAAGCTTACCCTTTTTTAAAAGCTGAACATGTGCTCGAAAATAATCCATTGATCGATTTTATCCATCGTGACCAGATAATCCACAGCGTGTTACGTAACTCCGCAGTTCTATTACTACTCGCATTCTCCGTCAGACTGCGCATCCGCTTTGCGCATCTCTCGTCGCCTGTCAATCAAAGTCACGGGGGTGAAAACTTTTTGGTCCAATAGCAGAGACTGTAAGGTGTGACCTGATGTATAATGATCCCTGATTGGGCAAAGCTTAAGCCTGCACCCAGCTGGTTCCTGTGGTTCCCTCTCCCCCTAGTGTCAACATGTAAGCAATACAAGTCGACACAAAAAGTGAGTTTTTACTGCCCCAAGTTTAAAGCAGAAGTAAGTGATATATTTGTGTTAATATAAGTCTTAAATAGTTATATCTTCCGACAGCAATCACTTACATAGAGTGTTTGAACCGAAACACGGGTCTGTCAGTCACTCTGCTCTGCTCTGAGCCGAGGAGAAAACATTTATCGTATCCTACAGTTTTTATCCAATGAGGAGAGAGAACGGCATGCAGGGCTGTGTGTGCAGCCAAGGAACGCCGTGAATGTGGCGACGTAGCGACGAGGACTGTTATGGTGCGTTCAAGGAAACTCGTATTTTTCCGACCGTGAAGTCGTACCAGTTCGATCTGGTACGAGTTCACCGGTCGGAAGTTACGAGTGGCCGTTATAGTGACTTTCACCGGTAAAACAGGTCGGAAAAACACGAGTGGGTTGCCTGGAACGCTACAAAGTCGTAAGTTGTGACTTGAAGCTGTAATTTACGATTTCAAAAGCCTACCTGGAACGCAGCATTAGCGAAAACGACCGGACCACTTACTTCTGCTTTAATTAAAATAATAATAAAAGACAAATGAACTACAAATGTCCTTGTTAATTTAAGCCATCACTGGTGGTTGTGGGATGTTTACTTCTGGAGTTATAAAGGAAAATAACAATATAATACAGGCGAAAATAGGTAAATTCATGTTTGGATGGGTTTTGGACACTAAATATTCATCCCCATAAATTAAATTTTCAAATGGCATTTTACTTATGTAACTGGTGTTCCTAAAAGCCATCAAGTATGTGATAGGTTATCTGTTGGAGAAAAAAAAAATCTCACTAAAATCTTGCAGTGTGCATTTTAGCCAAATTGGACAATTTGGACAGGTTTTGCACACTGTACATCGCCAAGGGACACTGTTTGGAAAAACTCTATAGTGCCTCAGTAGTTTTACATATCAACCTAAAATTTGGTACACATGTGGACAGGGAGTGTGTGAACCATACATGAAAAATTCAACCTGTTTTATAATTAGGATTTTGATATATCACCTTTTCACCAAAAATTTCAAACGCGTTTTTTTTTTTTTTTTCAAAAAAAAAAAAAAGTTATTTCAGAAGCCCATTTTTTTATGGAATGACTCAATTCAATATTTTATACATATAGATGTAAAGGGACAAAGGTTGTCTTTCATTTAAGCCATAAACCATAGTTGTGGGATTAGTACTTCTGTGGTTATAAAGCTTTAATTGCAGTGATACAAAAACAGGCGGAAATTGCCAAAAATGGCCTCTGCATGAAGAGGTTAAATTGTGCTTTACATTCACAGGAAATCAAGACACTTAAAAAAATAATTATGAAGGAGAGGACCAAGATAAGGCACATAAGGAGCCGCCACAAAAGACAAATGACAAGAATGCAAATGAAGTATGTAGTTAAAGCATAATGAGTAAATAATCGTGAAAACATTAAATGGAACATCAATAGTAAAATACCTTCTTTTTTAAATCTAGACTACGCTTAAGCAGCACAGAAAAGGAGAGCCATGCTGCAGACCACCTTCCAGAGGCTGCAGACCACCTTCCAGAGGCTGCCAGAAATTTCTTTGCTGGCCAAAAAGCCATGGCAAGGGTCAGTAATCGTGGGCAGAGATACACCAGGAAGGATAAAGACCTGGCATTGCGGCTGTTCCATCATAGCCCAAGCTACTACATGGAATTGAAAAGGACATTTCAGTTGCCTGCCCCAACGACCTTAAAGAGGCACATCACTGCCAGTCTTGGAAACTTTGATGTGAGTTCACCAACATAAGTGGATGGATTTGACGTGGCTGGGGGCTGCTCCTGTTCTGCCTCCTCTCCTGTAGAAAGGAAAGGCGCAACCCATATGAGTGAACAAAAAATAAATTTTCTTGTTCAAAGTATCCAGAACTGTGCAAAAACAAATACTGTAGAAGATCAAACCATTAGGAGTCAGGGGCAGGGAGGGGTAAAAGGTGTGGGATCTTGGCAGGTGGGGCCATGTATTTTACCTCCTCTTGTATAAAAGACAGGTAACAACCCAAATATGAGTGCACAGACATGGGAAAAAAATCTTGTTCTTTACGAGCAATAGTTTTCCTGTGAGTTAAGTGAAATAATTAAGTATGCAGAACTAACTGTCTCTCTGACCACTTCATTCTTTAGCCAGGATTTCTGCATAGATTATTGATAAAGATCAAGGCAAGGACATCGGCCATGTCACAGAGAGAGAGGATGTGCTCTCTCGTGATAGATGAAATGGCCATCAAGGGCCACCTCGACTACAACAGGTGCACTGACTCCATTGTTGGCCTGACTCCTGGTGGCTCTAAGGCTCGTCAGGCAATGGTATTCATGGCCAGGGCCATTAATGGAAAGTGGAAGCAGGTAGTGTTAACAACTCAAATTCTGGATAAATTCAGTTGCATGTGTGAAGGTCTCAAAAGAGCTTTTTTTTTTTAAATATGTGCAGTATAATGTCCACACATTGCATTCACATGTTAACACTTAAAAACTGCAACGTGTGGTGTGTTGTGCTGTGCGTACCCTGTAGGCGATTGGCTACTTCCTGTCAAAGACTGCAATGCCAAGTGAGGAGATTGCCATCAAGCTCACTGAAGCAGTCACTCACCTTCGGGATGCTGGTCTCACTGTAGGTTGGAACAAGACTTGAGAATAATCAAACACAAATCAAAATGTTATGAATACTTGATGTGCGACTGCTATTGTACTTTCAGGTCAAATGTATCGTCTGTGACCAGGGATCCACCAATGTGAAGGCCATGAGACTCCTTGGTGCATCCCTGGACATCACTGACACCAGCGATGCTTCTCACTGTGTCCAGAATATCCCGCTGATATTCGATGTTCCTCATCTGGTCAAATCCATATGGAACAACCTGAAAAAGCACTCCCTTAAGGTAATTTCAAATTTTAGTTAATGAAATATTAATATATTCATTGAATTTTTAAGGTCTGTGTAAGTTGTGTGTGTACACACTCACAAGTTGCATCATTTATTATGTGCCAATAGGTTGGTGAACACGAGGTATCTTGGAAACACATCGAGGATTTTTACAACCTGGACAGGAGGAGTGCTATACGGATGGCTCCCAAAATCACTGAGCGGCACATTCACCTGCCTCCGTTTTCCAACATGCGGGTGAAACTGGCCACTCAGATCTTCAGCCACTCTGTTTCAGCTGGGTACAGAATGCATTAATTTAAATTTAGTACAGAACAGCAAATAGATAATTTGTGTGAGTTGCTGTAATGGTAAACAGGAACACACAACATTGCATAAAAAAAATTAAAAAAAATCCCTTTAACTGAAATTATTTTTACTTACCTGTGATCTACAAGGGATGCAGACCATGGTGATGGCCAATCAGCTCCCAGAAGAAGCTGTTGCTTTTCGACATCCTGAACTCCAGGTGACACTGAAACACAGACATACAGCATATTATTGCATCAGGCTGCTCAGTGTGTGTGCCCATCTTGGCAGGCGAGAGCCCGCCCCTGCGAGTTGATGTACAATCATTGTTTGCACCGCCACACACTCTGTATCACACTGCTGCAACTCAGAAAGTGACAGAGGTGGAAAAAAAGAAAACAGGAGGCAGCATGAGCGGTCGCTGTGCAGGGAAAATCAATTAGTTATATTAGGGCCATTGAATTACTCATAAAATTACAAGTATTCTCAAACTTACTTCAGGATAAATAAAATTAGTTTACCTGCTAATTACTGGGCTATGATGGTTCTGCAGAAGCATGAAGGACACAAAATGGTGGCGAAGACCTCTTGGCACTGACCAGTCCAAGGTGGCACACCTCCAGGGCTGCATCAGCTGGGTGAAGTCTTGGAAATTTGGGTGAGATTCAAAGTAAATTTTCAGTCTGGTTATTGGTAAAAATATAACACTCAAAATGATAAAATGCCATACTCAAAGTAATTTTTTTCACAAGAGCTGGAAGAACACCACCCTGCCAGACCGGACTGGTATTGAGCATCAGGAGCATCCTGATGCTTCACCAGCAATTGATGTCAGAGGGAATGAAGTACCTCTGCATATCAAAACTTAATCAAGATTGCTTGGAGGTAATTAAGACAATGATACAATTAATGGTCTGTTCCATGTCATGTCTGTGTGACCAATGGCGACGTACCTCTTTTACAGAACCTGTTTTCTGTCATCCGGGGTAAGGGAGGACACCGCTTCAACCCCACTGCGAGGGAGTTCGCTGCAGCACTGAGAAGCGCGTCGGTGGCAAACATCATGTCTTTGCAGACAAGCGCCACCAACTGTATCCCCGATGGCGCTTCTCAGTTGCTGCAGTCTGACACCACTGCATCCAGGGAGCTGGTAAGAAATGTGTAAAATTGTTCTAGACAACACTACCACTTAACTTCCTCAGTCATGGACGCCACCATGGTCCCCGTGGAGTCAGGCCGACGTTTACAGTCTAAATCCAGAAACGGTGGCCGACTTGTCCACGGCGACAACAAAGGCATGAAAATAAAAGCACTCTTTTTGTGTCCTAAGGAACCTGAAACTCAAGAGACAGTGGGGTGCGTCATCACTGAGCAGGTGATGCATGGCAAAATATTACATAAGTTGATAAATGACATGTACTTATTTCTTCCCCTTGCAATTGTGATGTTGTAAGTGACATTTATGTCTAACTTGAGTTATTCACATTCTTATTTAGTGACAAGTTATTGCCTTTGGTTTTTTTGTTGTTGTTTTTTTTAACTTATGAGCTTATTTAGAAAAGAGGGTTTCTCAGTAAGGGTAGCTCTAATGAATACAAAAATTTTAAAGGTCAATGTCTCAAATTGATTCCAATAGATATTGTCATATGAACTTATAATTAAAAGGTGATTTGTGTGTGTTATAGGGCACACCTGATGCTCCACAGGGGGGTGAGGAGGAGGCACTCGCCTATGTGGCTGGCTGGGTGGTGCGGAAGGTTGCGGAGGAGCCAGACATTCAGGCATGTGCCGACTGTGAGAAGCTGCTCCTCCGCACCAACGACGCTGAGCACAGCTATACGAAGCTGTTGGATGAGGACACCTTCATCTCAAAAAAAAAAAATACTACTCCTCTGCGAACCTACTCTTCCCTTCAGAGGTGTTCAAGGGGTGCATCCTCAAATGTGAGAGTGTGATAAAAAAAATGCTACCAGCAGCATGGTCCAGAAGAAACTTGGTGGCAGGACTGAAGGCCTCTTTAAGGGCGAGTGGTGCTTTTACAGACCTTCACCAAAAGCACCCCACTCACTCTAAGGAGATTGAGAACGTGGCCTTACAAAAATATGTGATGTGTCGGCTGGGAGCAGAGCTAAAAACAAAAAACCACGAGGCTCTGAAAAATAGAAAAAAAGACGTATCAGCCAAACGAAAGCTGGCGTGCTTCACAGGGTAGGTGGGGGGTGCCCTGAGCAGGAAGGGGAAGAGATAAAAGGTGTGGGGGTCTTGGAAGGAAGGGAAGGGGTAAAAGGTGGGAGGGTCTGGGGGGGGGTATGGGCAGGGGGGGTATGGGCAGGAAGGGAAGGGGTAAAAGGTGGGAGGGTCTGGGCAGGATGGGTATGGGCAGGAAGGGAAGGGGTAAAAGGTGGGAGGGTCTGGGCAGGATGGGGGGTAAAGGGTGGGAGGGTCTGGGCAGGGGGAGAGGGGGTAAAAGGTGGGAAGGTCTGGGTAGGAAGAAGTGGGGTAAAAGGTGTGTCCTATAGGTATCCTAGAGTGAGTTAAAAAAAAAAAAAAAAAAAAGCCTGTTCAATGGTGTTCCTGATTGCTATTTTCAAACTTATTCCTGATTATTGTTACATAAAGTTCATTGTTGCACTATAATAGTGTGTCATACCTGTATGTTGGTCAGAGGAAGGTTTTACAGGAAGAGCTGAAGGAGAAAAAAGGATTAAAAGGGAGAATGTTACAACCATACAATTCATTAAGTCTACGGGCCCTAGTTTGCTGGCGCAGCGCAGGTGGCGCAAGGTAGCGCAGCCGGTCTAATGCAAGTTTCGACCAGCGCAGCCTAGCGCAAAGTCAGATTGGAAGATTGGCAGATCGCGCTGCGCTGAGATAGGCGTGGCCGCGCAGCAGGGGGAGGTGTCACAGATTCAGCTTGGTGCAGTGGAAGTTTTGTGCGAAAATGTCCCGCCGAGGTTGCGCTGAAAGCTCGCCACCTCCAACCAGGTCTACTCTCAGCGCAGGGCGGAGCGCAGCAGGTGCAGTGGAAGTTTGGCTGACTGACCTGCAGTGCACACACGTCACCAAGACCTCACAGGCAGATCTCCACAGTTCCAGACACATTTCAATGCAATAAATATCCACAATAACCACTATTTAATGCAACTAACGGAATCAACACGTGAATTTATATCTATATAGATTGTCCCGTCACATCTAACGTCAGATCAAAGCAGAGATCAAAGGCTGTCGGTGCGTAAAGGAAACCCCACCTGAATTAACACAGCAGGGACGAACTGGCACTGAAAAGCAGCTGTGGATGTCCCAAAAGCAGGACTGAGGGTGGATGACTGCATGTCGCTGCCATACCACTCTGCCCTTGTGATGATCCCCTTTATTTATTTATTTACTTATTAACTCATAAGCGCGTGCGACCGCATCACGCAGCCGTAATGAAAAACAAAACACAAATCATCATCTCTCTTAGTCCACCACAACAGCCTCGGTATCAGATAGTCAGTATATAGCCTACTACAGTATACTCAGCATCTCTATCACAGAAAAAAAAGAGAAAAAAAGAGACGGACAGAGAGAGAGAGAGAGAGGAGGACAGAGAGAGAGAGAGAGAGAGAGAGAGAGGGAGCGAGAGAGCGTCCTTTACGCTGATTTCATCCACATGGTCTTTGTTTATGTTGTGATTAGTGTAGCCTACACCTCTCATCTTATACACAGGGTTTGAATAAATGTGAGTTTCTTTATTAGTTTATTAGTTGTTGTATCTTACACTGGGCAGCCGTTCTCAGTATATCAGATCAATCCTGGTTAAGTATATTAGTAAACTCATTATTGGTCACTCTGAGCTCGGACCTCCGGACCAAAACAGCGGTTTCCTCCTGGGAGAGGTTCGGCCTCTGGCGTCGCTGTTTCCTCAGTCCATGTCAAAGTATAAAATGACAAACTTGCAGCGCGCATCACCCGCCGCGCAGTTAAAGGTGAGGAGAGGAGCTCATTTGATTGGTGAAGATCTGACTCGGCTGTGTCAAACCCACTCCACACCTTTCTCTCCTCCTCCTGTCTCCCTCCCGCCCTCTCTCCTCCCTCTTTGCCGTTTGCGCCGGTGGGAGGGATGAGGGGAGGGGTTGCGCTGGTCTAAGTCTGACTGCACGGCCCACCAATCTTGCGAAATGGACCTGGGCCACACCCCGTTGGCGTGGCGAAGCTGCGCTGCACTTAGACTTCGCTCGGTCGAGGAAACTAGGGCCCTACATGTCTATGAAAAACAAAGCAAGCAGGTCCCTCTTATTTTACAACTGTACAAATGAAAAAACCCAGACAATCTGAAGCAAAATCAAATTGTTATTAGCCTACTTTAAAAAATTAATCGATTGTTCCAAACGTCTCTGGTAGTATACGAAGCTAAATAGCTAACACGCCAGTTAGCTAGCCTGCAACATACTGATACCTGCTGATACGCAATGACAGGGTCAGAAAAGGCTCCGGCCAGAGACAATTAACATTTTAGTTAACGTTTTAATTAATATATTCATATGAATATTCACTTGTTCGGTTTACGAGGCTAACCGAGCTAACGCTAACGGTAAAGCTAATGGTAACGCTAACTTTAGGCAACAAGTGGCTTGCTTAGCTACTATGACGTCCCGAAGCTAAATAGCTAGCATAGGCTAACGAATAGCTTGCTTGCTAGTATCCGATTTAGGATGCTAGGATGCTAAAGTGGTAATTCAGGTCGGTGCCTGCCTAGCTACAAGCGTCGGAAAAAACTCACGATAAATCGGCTGACAAAGAGGAAAAACTTGGCCGTCAGACGCTCAACGACGCCGCCCGACGAACGACTGTCGGTCGGGTTGGTTTTTCCCCATGTGCATTGTCAGCTTTTCAGTCTATTATTCATGTCACGTTTTTCCGTCGATAACATCGTTTTAGGCGAGTACCAGCACCAAACCGATACCACGAGCAATAATTTAGCTCTGTAAGTCGAACAGTTTAGCTTTGTACATTAGCTAACAAGCTACTCGTAATTACAAATGTGGTTAATATGTTTATGGTCTACGGTCAGCTTTGTACACAGAAATATATAAAATAGTTACCTCGTTGTTTAGTGGTTTCTGCACGGATGTATGGGCAGAGACTTCCAGCAGCTTCCAGCTAGCTCTCCTGATTGCCACCAGGTGAATCGGTGTGTCATAAAACTACTTGTGCGCATGCGCTGGGGAAACAACATGATTGGGCTTGGTTCGGCTATGACATCGCAGGTGATTGGCTGTTAGTGAAAGAGGGCGGGACATGTGCCATCTTTGGCGTCGCAGCTTTCCCCATTCAAAACGGGCAGAGTGGTCTGTCTCCTCAATATTACAACGTCTCTGGTTATACTCAGAGCTATCGCTCTGGTTATACTGTATATCAGCACTCATGGAACGTCTCTTGTACAATCAAATTGCTCGGTTGGGACCGGTCGGAACTAACTGTTGTATATCTTATATCATTAATGAACAAAAAAAACAAACGGCGCATGCGCGAATAGTGCGTCACGTGACGTCGAGGTAATATTTAAGGGTCCCCAAGCTGAAGCGTTTCATTTGCCAGCAGAAGAAGGACAGTTTTTTTTTATTCTCGCCACACATCAGTGCTCCAGAAGTAACACAATGGCAGCGAGGACTTTCATATCCCGGTGCAAAAGGACACTAAACGACTGCGCAAGACTGCCGGAAACTGAGGGTGATCCTGATCCCGCTGTGGCTCAGTCAGCAATTATGAGGTAAGGGTCTCGGCCATGGACGTATTATATTAACGGTCTCGGCTAACATTGCTAGTTAACGTTGACGGTAAACAGAAGTCCGACTTGTGTGCCTTACATCATTTATAATTTCTGTAGTGTAGGCGGAAGAACGAAGGAAGATCCGAGTCTTAATAAGAGTCGTTTATGCTGTTTTATGTTGTGTATGTTGTCGGAAAATCTAGCATTAAGGGACTTTAATACACTTTCCCTAACCTTACTAACTTCGTGCCTTGTAGTAAATGGAGTATCGTTGCCCTGTTGTTTGTGGTAGCCATCTTGGATTGTCTCCAACTCAAACTCTGGGTGCCATCTTGTGGTTTAAAGTAGTAACAGCAAAAAGAGATGATCGAGGAAAAGAACACGTTCCCTCTGGTCACAAATGGTGTTGTTACAAACATCCACAGACAGTATATTTATTTATGCATGTATATGTGCGCAGTGAACTCTGGGTTGATAACTTATTAGTCGAGACGACTGAGCTGGCTGTGTGGTTGTGTGATTGCCCTCCTGCAACCGTTTGATGTCACTACCCCTAACCCATGAAAACCTTATCAATTTTGGGTAACAAGAATGACTGTAATTATTCAAATTAAAACACCAAGACTGTTGGTGTTGGTGTCACATTTATGTAGTAGATAGCAGCTCTAATGCAGTGAGGCCCACAAGCCTTAACACCCTTTATGATGTTGTTGTTGTTGTTGTTATTTTGCACTGAGGTTGCATGGACGTTGTACAAACTCTCCCATATCACGTTGACTAGTTCTGCTTCAGCTAAAAATTTCACACAACTATTTACCTGCAGGCTGGAAACCATGGAGAGGAGCCTTGAGTGGGCACGGAACAGGCTGATTGATGCTCCTACAGCAGATGGCCTCATTCAGGACCTCCGCGAATACACTGCTGAAGCGCGGAGATCTTTGCCCTCCACATCGTCACAACAAGGTGGGGACAGCATGTAGCAACTACCAAATATTATTCATTATGCAAGTTATTGTTGTTTATTCTTTATTAGCTGTTATTTGAGAGAAGCATTTTTTAAACTGAATCTGAATAATTGATGAGGGTTAAAGTGGAAAGAATCAGTAATACATCAACTTAATCACAATTTGGTGGAGCCGACTACAACCCAGTCATCTGTCATCTGACATTTCAGCCCAACTACACACTGCTTTTTGCTTTTTGTTGCAGCAAAACAAAGATGTTGGAAAGATTTGAACTAACTACATGCAATGGCATAAACCTTTTAATCTAATCCAAAAATTTTCCTTTTGATTTTGTTGCAGGTGATTCAGGCTACCAGGCTCCACTCATTTTGACGGGTGGTCGCGGTGGTTACACCCCGCCTATCCGAAGCCCCGCCTTTCCGACAATAGACTTCCATTCATCGTAATAGCGGGGTTTTCTATTTTTTCTAAAGACCCCGCTACTCCGAAAAGGCTATTGGGGGAAACCCCCAGTGCACAGTGCGCGCATTGATCCTTTTTTCCTTTTTGGGGTCAAACGGATCATGTGCATAATTAACTGCAAAACAAGCAAATACTTCATATTAATGACATATAATGTTCATTATGCTTAGCCTGTCTAGCCTCTACCTGGTCTTTTTACTAAACTTAACCAACTCCTTTCTTCATTGCCTAAGCCCAACCAAAGCATCTCCCTCAGTCAGCTGTCAGCACGAGCGGCGGCTGCAGCAGCCTCGCGCCCCTGTGAGCTCAAGCCGGGTTCAGCCGCGCTCGAGCGGCGCAGGGGGGGAGAAAAAAAGTGTATTCCTTTTACTGTGTGGAGATCTCCAACAACGGAGTCGGGGAGAAAGCAAGTGGGACAGATCTGCCCAGTCCCTGAGCAGCGCACGTTTCACAGACAAGCCACAAAGCAGAATGTAAACAACATCACGCGGTTCAGCACCTTCGACATTGGACAGCTGCGGGGGGACTGTGTCGGAACAGCGGTGTTTCGAAGTGGGGGTATTTCGGAACAGCGGGGTGTCGAAATGGAGGGGTGTCGGAATGGAGAGCTGTCCCCGGTCGCGGTCCCCCTCAATATGAGATTTCAAGAGACCAGCTCAAATTTCTGAGGACCTGTGGCTTTACAGCGTCACAAATGGCAACGATCTTGAAAGTCTCTGTGCCCACAGTGCGACGACGTCTCAGGTATGAAGTAGTCTTTCAATGTTGTTGGTGGCATGTGTTTTGTTTTTTAAAGTATATTTTTTGGCCTTTTTGCCTTTTTATTGGACAGCACATAGTGAGATAGACAGGAACGGGGGAGGCAGAGAGTGGGGGAAAGACATGCAGGAAAGGTCTGCCCGACGCAGGATTCGAACCGGGGATGCCTGCGTTGAGGACTGTAGCCTCCACATGTTGGTGGCATGTTGCCAAGAATTCTTCTGGGTGGGGTTTTAGGTGGAGGCAACAATGCACTGTGTGAAGTAAATCTAAATACAGTACGTCTAATCTATGTGTTAATCTTTCAGACAGTTTGATTTGAAAAGGGCGGGAACATATGCCACCATCTCAGATGAGGAACTCGATGGTGTCATCAGGGAGACAGTGGCTGGAAATCAGCAGATTGGCCCAGAGTCTGTGAGGGCACAGCTGCGGGCCCAGCAAATCTACGTGCAGCGCCACAGAGTGAGGGAAAGCATGCTGCGAATAGACCCCGGGGCCACTGCAGCAAGGGCAATGTCTCAGAGACTGCGCAGGAGAGCATACAGGGTGGCTGGACCAAACTCCTTGTGGCACCTGGACGGGAACCACAAATTAATAAGGTAGATATTAACATAGCCCACCAGACTTTGGAGTATGTTGTAAAGACACAATTGATTTCTATGCACATGCTAAACATCAGCGTCAGTTAATGTGATGTACTACCTCTCTTATACTTTCTCATTATTTGTGTTCCAGGTGGAGGATTGTCATCCATGGAGGTATCGATGGGTTTAGCCGCCTCGTCGTCTTCCTCAAGGCCTCCGACAACAACAGGAGTGCCACTGTGATGGACAGGTTCTTGGGCGCTGTGTCCAAATACGGCGTGCCGTCAAGGGTCCGAACTGACCACGGGGGAGAGAATAACGCTGTCTGCCTAATGATGAACATATTCAGAGGCTTTCACAGAGGCAGTGCTCTCCGTGGAAGGAGCACCCACAACCAGAGGATAGAGCGGCTGTGGGGTGACCTCTGGAGAGGACTCAGCAATGTCTACTATGACCTCTTCAGCTTCCTGGAGAGCGAGGGCATAGTAGACATAGACAATGAGAGACACATGTTTGTTCTCCACTATGTGTACCTCCCCAGGTTGAACAGGGACCTTGCAAACTTTGTGGACCAGTGGAACAACCATGGGCTGAGGACAGAGCACCACGCTACTCCTCTGCAGATCTTCGTCCAAGGTTGCCTGGAACGGCAGGGCCAGACCACTACTACCATGCAGAGTGTGTTTGGAGAAGGACAAGAGGGACCTGCTGAAGGACAAGGAACTGGTGCCGGGAGGTTGGACTGGCGAGAGAGAGTCACCGTTCCTCCAAACCAGTTCATTCTGGCCGACGCATACCTCCAAGAACTCAGCACCAGATGGGATCCACTTGCTGGGCCTAGAGCCGATCTAGGAATCGACACAGTCCGTGCTGTCGTTTCATTCATAGACTCGGTGACTGTTTAGAACATAGCCTGATTGCTCATTGACAGACAGACAGGGATTTTTTATGGTCTCGATCATCGAAGTCAAATAGAGGATCGCCGACCCCCCCCCCCCCCCCTCTGCCTGGTGTCCCCATTGCGCACCACTGTAAATAGGTTGTTTTACTTTACCTCTTTTTTTTTTGTTTATAGTGCTTAATTTACATTGTATATTGTATTTATTTTCAATGGGAGAGGGAGAAACAGCGTTTTGATTGACAATAAAACTAAATCTTGTGTCCAAATTTCTGTTTTTCACTGGTGTCTTTTTTTTTCTTCATCTTCTGTGTGCTGCATTAATGATTCTGGTGATGTCATTGCAACAACAAAATCCCTGCTGTACAGGAAAATCCAGAATTGACTGAGCTGTTGATAGCCTACCCCATAATCCTGCATTGAGAAACAGGAAAACATTTGCCGAGCTTAACAGTTGTTTTAAACACTACTGCCACCCTGTGGTTAAAATACGTAACATCACCTTATGAGCACATGTGTTGGCAGAGATCTGATGTGGCCGCTAAACCATAGACTGTATGGGCTAAACCTGCAATTATTACATTAGAGACGGTGCTACTGATTACTGGTGGACATGGGAGAAAGTGTACCGATTAGCATCTCAAAATAAATGTTTTAGCGAGAGATTGTTCTCGTAGTTATGACATAACACAACAACAAAACTCAAGACAAATAAATGCATGGTGTAAGTAAATATATTTGGACTTAATACATTTTGAAAATGATTGTAGGCAGTATTTGACACAGAGCTAGAGGCAAACCACATATAGGCTATGTGCTGCATTCTGTTTTAAATGGGCTAAATAAATTCATTCATGATTCTGATGGTTTCATTGCAACAAGAAAATCCCTGCGGTAGGCTACAGTGTAAAAAAAAATCCAGAATTGACTGAGCTGTTGATAGCCTGCCCCATAATCCTGCATTGAGAAAGAAGAAAACCACGTTGGCACCGCTGGAAAACCCATATTTGCTGAGCTGAACAGTTGTTTTACAGTTTTTTACGATTGAATAAACACAATTTTGATTGTTTTGTTTTGTTTAGCAAAACCCAACACACGAATAGCACAACCACATACCCAATTAGCAAAACACCTTAACTCCTTTGCAAAATGAACCACTCTTGTAAAAGCTATACACTAACTTATCAAAACCATATTTTTTTACCATATGAAACACACACGTTGCATATGACTTAACTCTGTTTGCACCAGTTACACTCTGCTGTTGAAAACCTTAAACACTTTCGGCTAATTCTGCTTCTAAGTGCATAGAGTAGTATGGGTGAAGCACACAGTGAATTTGCAAAACATCGCTCGGATTTGCACAACTGTAAACACAATGTCTGAATGCCCTTATGACAGATGCCACGGTGAATCTGCTGAGAGCGTCAATCCATGGTTCACAACATGGTCCACAAGAGTTGCGCGAATTTCATTGCTTAAAGTTGGACCTCTTCTCCTTTGAGCTTCACCTACTCCTGCTTGAGGTCTTCCTCTTCCTCTTCCTCTTCCTCTTCCTCTTCCTTCCATTTTGGTTAAGCTTGGTGAACTCACCTGCTGCATTTTTATAGTGCTTAAACCTGATTGGTGTGTCTACAATTAAGCAATCTTGTGTTTGCACACCTGATGGCAGTGTTCAATCAACTGGCTCATAGGTGTGGTCATTTGACAGTCAGTGCTTTAGAATTGCAAGGAAGTGACATCTTGATATACTTCTGTGTCTAATGCATAGACATGTGTGTTAGTGTTTCAAATCACGGTGTGTATTGTTTTGCACAAAGTGTGAACGGACTCATTGTGCTTACAGTGGTGCAAATCTGGGGCCAAGTTTTGCTCCTTGAGTGTAAGGTTTTGATAATTGGGCAAAACTTTAGATTTTAGTGTTTATTCAATCGTAAAAAACTGTAACCACTAGCCTACTGCCACCCTGTGGTTAAAATACGTAACGCCACCTTATGATCACATCTGTTGGCAGAGATCGGATGTGGCTAAACTTGCAATTATTACATTATAAATTGTGCTAGATGGCTGGACTGTATGACACTGGTCTAGTGGGGAGCTGTGGCTGGTGAGAAAAAACAAAACTAAATTCTTTTTCAATCTTTTGACCTGGACCAGCCTTTCAAGGCCCCGTTTCTGCTTCACCATGAGCCTCGTTAAGACCACACCACCACCACTTCTGCCCTGTTCTCATCTGTATGATGGCTGTAGCTACTGTCAGATATTAATAAATGAAAGGAGCCTCCCATTCCCATTTGGAGGTTGCAGGTATAACACACGCACACATGCACATGCACACACAGTAACGCACGCACGCACACACACACGCACGCACACACCTGTTGCTGTCTCCCTCTCCTCTGCTCTCTGGACTGGGCTGCCTGGCTGTTCTTTTGGGCTACCAAGTGTGCATGGGCCTTAAGGACCGGACGCGTCAGTTCAGTCCGAAAATATGTAGAAATTAATTACGGTAGGTCAGGTCGCGCTCCTACTCGGCTTCTCTCTCTCTCTCTCTCTCTCTTTTCTTTTGGCCGGGTTCGGACCAACTTAATTCAGGGATCGGGTTCAAACACCCACGGGTCAGACCGGGTTCGGCTTTTAACTTTCAGGCCCGTTCAGCTTGATGCCAGGAGCAGGACTTTAGAGCAGCATTGTCAGTGCTGCTGACGCAACACCGCACCGCAGGTTGCAGAGCGTCAACTCGCGCGGCGCCCTACTGCGCTATGATTGGCTAGAACTCACAGGCTTTGGGCTGTTTGCTTCAGCAGCAGTCCAGTCAACACGGGGACACGCATCCCACACCAATCAGAGAGTTATTAGAGAGCCTAATACACGACAAGCACCGCATTTGCGGCAGCGGTGGGGTGGTGGGGGTGGGGGCGTGTGTGTGTGTGTGTGTGTGTGTGTGTGGGGGGGGGGGGGGGGGGTTCGAACGAACCCTCCGATCCCCCTTGGCTACGGGCCAGGTGAGGTGGGGGCAGACAGGCAGGTGAGGGTGGGATAAAGGGAGAGAGGCTGGTGAATGAGAAAGGCAGATAAGCTACAGTATTTTATTTTTGACCAAATGTTCTTGTTGTTGACGTATGCATAATGAAATAATTATTGTACTGTGCTATTATAATACAGTGAAATTTTGATATCATGACATGCTTTACAATACTGCAATAAATGTCATGGGCTAGTTATTAAGGTACCCTAATGTCATATTATGATATTCTGACATCCCTAGCAAAGCACAAAGAGTAGAAAAGTAGTTGAATGATATAGTTTTATTTCAAGGTTGGCAGGTCTGCTATAGCCTCGTAAACCAGCCTCTCACGGAAGTGCATTTCATTTCATTCCGAGGGAGAGTCTGGCCTCATCCCCATTCTAAGCCTTTGGACTGAAACCCTCAGAAGGCCGAGCCAATCAGCGTCGCCCGCTGTGATTGACACAGCACGTTGGCCAATCAGGGACCGACTGGTGCAAAGCCCCGTCGCTACACCAACTTGCTGATTGGCTGAATGGGGTTGTCTGTCAACGCTACTACCAAAGATATTAAACCGTCTTTGCTACTACTCCCGCCCTGCTGCCGCCCACCCCAAACCATGGATGTATTATGCCCCAAACACGAAGAGCGGGGATGAGGCCAGACTCTCCCGAGAAATGAAATGAAATGCATTTCCGCGAGAGGCTGGTTTACGAGGCTAGGTCTGCTATTGTTGTAACTCCATTAATACCTACCTTTTCAGTGTTCACTATTTCCATTAACATTTAAGATAGCAACACCCTCAATCAATATGAATCAATATGATACTGGGAGGTGACCTGTTTAAAGCTACAGCTTTCATCCGTAGTGCTCAACGTACCGTCTGACCTGCAACACTGAGCTGAACATGCTGCATATGATCACCATATGCTCCTTGAGTAGGGGCTACCTGGATCTAGAATCCAAACACTTATCCTATAAACACAATGAAATTGTCAAGTTTCGAGATTATGCTTTTACAACATCAGACAAAGCCCCAGTATCTAGAAACAATCGTAATCATGTTCCTTAATTTGAATAAGGGGTGGTTTTTACACTTACACACTTACAGATTTATTTGGAGATATTGTATTTTTTTGTGGATAGTAAAAACACAAAAAATAACTGTAATCTTGTCTTTTATATTGCAGGTGGAGATGCAGTCCTGCAGCAGGAGGGACTTGAACCGGTGCAGGTCACCATGGACAGGCTCCTGATGTTTGCCACTGGGGCAGATACAATCCCTCCTCTGGGGTTCTGTGTTGTCCCCACTCTGGGGTTTTTACACGACCCACATTCGAATCAGAGGAGGAAGTTCCCGGAGGCAAATACGTGTGCCCTGGTCCTAAGGCTCCCACTGCACAGCTCATACGATGATTTCAGTGACTGCATGATTTCGGGGATAGTGCAGTCACCGCAGTTCGGAACTGCATAACTGCAAACAGAAATGCAAAACCACCTATCTCCACAGCATCTGCCCGGTCACCTCACAAGGAGCCGTCTGCCCCCCCCCCATACACAGGCAATTTCAGTGAGGGATGAGCACATGAGCTGTGTTCCTCACCTCTGGATAGTAGCCTGTACATCAACATCTGAGAGGACACAAATAGTAGGCTAGTGAGCATTGCCTTCTGTTTTTTTGTTATTTTATATTTTGATGTGATTTTGATGAGCGGCTAACACTTTAGCTCAAGTTTAAATGGAAATCCTCCTCCACGCTCTGAAGTAGTAGGGGTATACTGTTAAATGCACATTATTAATGCAGCAGTGGGGATTTCACCAGCTGCCACGTCAAATGCACCTTAAGTCAAGATATCGGAGGGTTTATTGTTTCTTTTTGGTGTTATTATTAAATCAATATGTCTTATTTGCTGCTGCAGACTTTACAATCATCCAGTCTTGAATGGAAATCCTCCAGGCTCTGAATAGTAGCGGTAATGTTAAATGTTAAATGCACATTATTATTATTGTTGCATCAGTTTACACGTTAAATGCTGTCCTTATTATTATTATACAACAACACGTAGTGTTTGCAGTCCTAACCAAGAGCCAATCAGATCATGATCCGGCGCGTTTCCCATCATGCCCTAAGGCTTGCAGTCGGTGGAGAGCAACTGCAGTGCCTGGCTCTAAAAACTGTGGCCGCCTTGATCTGGTGAGGTTATCGTTGCAGGCGCGTGCATGACGTCTGACACAAATCTAACCGGCATGCATTGTGCGCTGGTCACCGGCGATCGATTCTGCGCACGCCTGGCTCATCTCGAACGCACCTACTGACTAAATACATGCACACACAAGGAAATGGGGACCAGGTGGAAACAATCAGGGCGGGGCAGACAATCAAACTGGCAGGGGAACACGAGAGGAAGGGGCAAGTCACCTGAAACGAGAGGAGAGGTAAATTACAAAATAAAACAGGAAACCACAAGACAACATGACTGAAAACAACAACTAGTCTCTGGGGTCTCATTTATAACCGTTGCGTACGCACAAAACGGGGCTGTACGCACAAAACGGGGCTGAAAGTGGCGTACGTGACTTTTCACACCAAGGTTATGATCTATAAAAAACTAACTTGATGGGAGAATGTGCGCAGCTCTAAGCAAACTCTGAGCCATGCGGCTCAGAGTCAACGCTCTGAAAGCTGGTTTGGAGGAAAGGGGGAATTGGCGACACAGACGGTGTGGTGGTGAACTGAAGTCAGACTCAGGAAATGATGATTGAGAAGAACGATTATGTTTTTATTATCGGCCGTCACACATTTAATTTCAACCCGTATGCGTTACATCCATGTTGCCACGGTGATTTAATCCAACAGCGCCCTTATTTTGCATCGGACTGGTGTTTCTAAAACATCTTCTTAGAATCTAACTTAAAATTCAAAATCAAAATTCCTTCTCTATATTTAATTACCACCGTCTCTCCGTCATATTGTCCACTCCCGGAGCGCAGGAGGAGGAGAGGACGCCGCGGCTGCATGGGATAAATACATGGTGTAAATAACTATATGTTCCTATGATACTGTGAACATATGATCGAGAGTCAATTAAATCTCAAACCCTGGGGTAAAAAAATCCAGTAATTGTTCGCACAATTGTTATATTCTGTTTTCTTGTTATCAAGAGAAGTGTCATGTTTGATCATTCCTCAGAATGTAACTGATTCCGCTAATTATTCAACGTTTTATCGATCAGTCTAATTACTGTAAATAATACAGCGGTGAGCCCCGTGCATATGTAATTCTGCACCCCGGCACCGCTGGAGGAGAAAGGAGGGAGAGGGAGACCATGATGAATGGTTAATAACTCGTTTCAGATTAGAACTGTTGTCATTGTTGTAACTATGTGCCGAACCGGGTCCAGCATGTGAGAGGCAGCGCACCAAAACAACACCGGTCAAGCAAGTAAAGAGTTGATATTCCTGTGTTTATGACACAAACGGTAGCTTTCCAACTGCACCTGAACACACCGCGCACGGCAACTGGGTCTCGCGCGAGATTCCGGGAGACTTTGAATTAGATCTAGTTTTACAAACATGTCGGCTTGCTTGAAGTAAATATAAACTTCTCGGTGCATGTTTGAGTAGCCATCTGACGCTGTCTGTGGAAAAAAATTGCGGCTTTGAGGGCTGTAAACAGCCTAAACAGCGGAACTTACATCCACTCCCATTCATTGCTGCCGTGGCGATGCGGGGACAGACGCAACTACCGCAAAACAGGAGCGATTAAACTGAAAATCTTCAGATTCCTTCTTTTAGACCTAAAATGATAGGAAAATACACCCCCGAGTTGAATTCGCCTGGAATTGTCCTCTAAGAATCTCACGATTCCATTCGATTTCGATTCATTAGGTCACGATTCAATATCGATTCGATATTGATTGAAATGCTTCGATATCGATTCAGTATTGAGTAGCAATACACCAGTAAGAGTACCTATACATTTTTTTTAAAATAATTATTTATTTAGTTTAATGCCTTATGAACAGCCATGGTATAACTCAAAGCATGACAAAATATGACACTGCTTTAACACTGAACTACAGTGCATGTAAATTTAAGTTATGTGTTTCTTCCCTCTTGGAAATTGTAAAATAACTCATAACATTTTGAGTAATAAAACAATACAAAACATGGGGGCCGATTTATGTTTTTGCCCATGGGTGGGCAAACACTGGTGCGCATATCATGCCACGTGGGACTCATCGCTCATTAGTAGCCTACTGCACAACTGAAAATATTGTAGCGACCCACAGTAATGTTCTTGTTATGATGTTAAAGTTCTGTGATTTCTGACTGTGAATGTGTACAGGCAGGTTGGATGAGAAACTGAGGAAGACAGAGTCCTGTGTGTGTGTGTGTGTGTGTGTGTGTGTGTGTGTGTAGGTGTGTAGGTGAGTGAGTGAGGAGGAGCAGAGGAAGAAGTGAGAGCTGTCAGATAAGTTTGTGTTATGTTGTTGACTTGTAGTTAAGTCGGGTCGGATGCTATAGGTGTGGCTCAGTGGCTCAGGTGGTAGAGTGGGTCGTCCAATGATCAGAGGGTTGGTGGTTCGAATCCCGCTCTGTCCCGCCGTAGTGTCTTTGGGCAAGACACCTTACCCACCTTGCTCCTGATGGGTCGTGGTTCGCGGCTTGCATGGCAGCTTCCACCATCAGTGTGTGAATGGGTGAATGTGATGTACTGTAAAGCGCTTTGGGTATCGTTTAGGTATAGTAAAGTGCTATATAAATACAGACCATTTACCATTTACCATTTACCATTACAGTGAGGCTCTCCTGAAGAAAGCTAAGTCAGCAACCTATGAGGAAAAACTGCTGAGAGCAAGTTCTGTTCAAGTTCTGTTCAAGTTCTGGAGTGATGACTGCGAGTGAAGCTGTAGTTAAAAGAGCATTAAAAGAAGCATTAACAAACAAAATTGAAATAATATACCTTGGATGTTTTGAAATTGTTTTTGTTCCATTGAAAAGCTGTTGCTGATACAGTACAGAATGTACATGGCTTAGCAGTTGGTCGCACTGCACGCGGAAGCTGGGCGCGTGCACTGCTCGCAGGACAAATAGAAATGAACCGATCTGAAGCGCTGCAGGCGCGCGCACAGCGCTCCACAGCTCGAGATGTGCGACCAGGCAGACCGGTTAAAGCCAGAAGTAAGTGATATATTTGTGTTAATATAAGTCTTAAATAGTTATATCTTCCGACAGCAATCACTTACATAGAGTGTTTGGTCTGACTCACCACTGGAACTGTTCCCTCACCCCTCAAAACTGCAGCTATCACCCCTATTCTGAAAAAAACCTGGCTTAGACCCCAACAACTACAATAATCTCCGCCCCATCTCCAACCTACCTTTCATATCCAAAATCCTTGAAAAAATAGTCGCCACGCAATTACACACCCACTTAACTCAAAACTCCCTCTATGACCCTTTTCAATCTGGTTTCCGCCCCCGCCACAGCACCGAAACTGCACTCATAAAAATCACCAACGATCTTCTCACTGCAGCTGATTCCGGTTCACTTTCCATCCTCATCCTCCTCGACCTAAGTGCAGCTTTTGACACCATTTCCCACCCCATCCGCCTTCATAGACTCTCCTCCATCGGCATCACCCACACCCCCCTTCACTGGTTCCACTCCTATCTCTCAGGCCGCACTCAGTTCATCCAGCTCAAATCATTTAAGTCTGACCCCTCCCCAGTCACTACAGGTGTGCCCCAGGGCTCTGTCCTGGGGCCCCTTCTCTTCATCACTTATCTCCTCCCCCTTGGCACCATCTTCCGTAAATATAACATCCATTACCACTGCTACGCGGATGACACCCAGCTCTACCTTTCCAGTAAACCAAACTCCGCACTCCCACCCTCTTCCCTCATCACCTGCTTAACCGAAATCAAATCCTGGTTCACTTCCAACTTCCTCAAATTAAACAGTGATAAAACAGAAATTCTTCTAGTTGGCACCAAATCTACACTATCCAAAATTGACCGTTTCCCCCTTCTTATCGACAGTTCCTCAGTTTCCCCCTCCCCTCAGGTTAAGAGTCTGGGTGTCATCCTTGACAGCACTCTATCATTCAAATCTCACATCAATAACACCACTCAGGCTGCCTACTTCCACCTACGTAATATCAATCGACTCCGTCCCTCCCTCACTCCCAACACCGCCTCCATCCTTGTCCACAGTCTCGTCACCTCCCGTCTTGATTATTGCAACTCGCTCCTCTTTGGTCTCCCTCACAAGTCTCTCCATAAGCTTCAACTGGTTCAAAACTCTGCTGCACGTGTCATCACCAAAACCCCTTCTTCCCACCATATCACTCCCATCCTACAGCAACTTCACTGGCTCCCGGTCACATTACGAATCCAATTCAAAATCCTTCTGTATACTTTCAAAGCTATCCACAACCTCGCCCCTCCATACTTGTCTGATCTTCTCCACATTGCCACTCCAGCACGCTCCCTCAGATCTTCCTCCTCTCTCCACCTCACTGTCCCCCCTGCTCTCCTCACCACATTGGGGAGCAGAGCTTTCAGTCGCTCTGCTCCCCGACTCTGGAATTCTTTCTTTACCATCTCACATCCGTAACATTGACTCTCTCCCTCTTTTCAAAACAAAAATCAAAACCCACCTGTTTCAAATTGCCTATCCACCCCACCACCCCTCACCCTAACACTTCCCTTTTATTCTGCACAGTTTTATTTATTTGCTCTCTTCATTATTCATTCTTACTGATGTGTTTATTGTTGTTTATTTTGTGCTTTTTAATGTTGTCTATTCCGTGCTGTGTGTTTTGTTTTGGTATTATTTATTGATGATTTATTCTGTGTTTTTGATGATTTTAACTGCTGTAAAGTGTCCTTGAGTGGCGTGAAAGGCGCTTTCTAAATAAAATTTATTATTATTATTATTATTATTTATTATTGAAACACGGGTCTGTCAGTCACTCTGCTCTGCTCTGAGCCGAAGAGAAAACATTTATCGTATCCTACAGTTTTTATCCAATGAGGAGAGAGAACGGCATGCAGGCCTGTGTGTGCAGCCAAGGAACGCCGTGAATGTGGCGACGTAGGGACGAGGACTGTTATGGTGCGTTCAAGGAAACTCGTTTTTTTCCGACCTGTGAAGTCGTACCAGTTCGATCTGGTACATAGACTGTACAAAAAGACGTACTGGTACGATTTCACGGGTCAGAAGTTACGAGTGGCCGTTATAGTGACTTTCACCGGTAAAACAGGTCGGAGAAACACGAGTGGGTTGCCTGGAACGCTACAAAGTCGTAAGTTGTGACTTGAAGCTGTAATTTATGATTTCAAAAGCCTGCCTGGAACGCAGCATTAGCCAAAACGACCGGATCACTCACTTCTGCTTTAACATGTGCGCCGATCTGAAACTGCCTCCGCTCCAGGGCGCTGCGCTTCGGTTCCGCGTCCAGTGCGACCAAGCTGTTAGGACATGTTATATGAAAAAATGGTTAAAATGTCCATATTTAGTTTAATAAATGTATTTAAGTCATAAATGTCATTTTATTGTTGTTTTTTTTATTGATAGTGAATGGGGAAATAACTGCGTGCAAAGCAAAGTAGTCTGCAAAAAATATTTTGCCAAGGTTGGCAGGTCTGTAACCATCTAAGAGCAGGTTTCCATGAAAGTAGTTGAGAATATGGGAACAATATAACGAAGTGAAGTCAGACTTCATACATGAATATTCCACTGACTTTCACTCAGCGGATCTGTTACTTTACAGTTCCGGTGTTTCCTGATGTACTTTCAGATTTTGTGCTGATAATTTCCAACATGGGGTGTCTTGGGACTGCTGATTAACTGACATAGAAAATCAATCAATTCTACAGAGGAAATGCGCTGGCTCTCAAAGGTGGGGAAAATGTTGAAGGAGTTGCGTCAGCAGGGTGATGGGTGCTAACACTGTCCCGCTCAACTGCCATCAACATGCTGGGGATAAACGGCAAAATTTGGGTTCCAGCACCTGAGCTGAAAGACACAGTCATTGGTAAGTTTTTTGTTTTTTGGCTTTAAAGGTCCAGTTAAAGAGGAACTCTGCAGGATTTTGACCTTAACTCTGCTACATTTGTCCCTTTGTTGCCATTCCGACGGCCCGCCGGCGGGCCGTCGGGGGGGTTTTAATCAGGGAGGTGTCACAGAGGATGTCACCAGTCACTTGAAATAGTCATGCCACATATCGTTGGAAAGCTAAAACTCTTGTGATTAAAAATATGCCCGACGCATTCCTAATGATAATCTCACAGCAACACTCGAATCAGACTATAAACATGCTAACAAAGGTTCGTAAAAATGCCGATATAACTCACGATTTGTGTCAGGGCAGGGCCCATGATCACAGGGGTTTTCCCCACAAACTTGGGGTTCGTTACATTCAGAAAAGTCCAGTAAATCCAATCCAGTAAAGTATTTAGTCCAAAAACACACGGTTGTACCGGTAGATAACCTCATCCCGCTGCTGCATCTTATGAAATTACGCATGGTATACCCAGTAAATCCGTTTATTTTCTCCTCATAAAGTCCGGCGTTTACATGAAAACAATGTTTATTTCACTTTACAAAATGGCGCTGCCCTCTGAACCTTTCGATTGACAGCTCACTCGACCAATCACAAGCTCCCTCTCTCCGGCTGCCGCCTGCAATAGCGAATGAGTGGCTGTGTCTCATGAGGAACATCCCCTCCGACAGCGCTGAATGGCTTCAGCCAATAGAAACCGATCCCGATGACAACTGTAGCATTGAATAGCCACTGAAATTACGAAACGAACGATGTGCTGCATTCACGGTCCCTGGAAAGGCAGCACCCGCCATTTTCATGCGTAACTTTGCAAAAGCTGCACTTTGGCGCATGTATTGTTTGTCAATGGCAACTTTAGGAAAACGCCTAGATATACACTTAGAAAAACATGTGTAAAATACTCATTTTTAGCAGGATTGGTTATCAAATTTGAACTGGGGCCAGGTAAGGCTTCATGCTGTAGTCCCATTGTGTTTTCCAGCTAAAATTCTCAGCTACACTCATCTTCAGGCATCTGATTGCAACAAAAAAATTCAGGCGAGAATAAAAACATTCTAATTCAGTGTGCTCCCACTTAGATTACTCAATGATAGTAGCACTTATAGTGATTATTTCAGTTTGGGGAAAAACTTCAGAGTGATACCTTTCAAAAGAGACCAAGCCCATCCATATTCTCCAAACAGTTCAAGAACAGCATTCAATTTACTTTGGGTACGCCTTGGATAGGCGAATATTACAGAATTTATAGGAGTGACAAGGGGTTTTAACTCCCATCTTCAGAGTAATGTTGCTGGTTAAATCAATGACTTGTAACTTGTTCCAGCCTTCCACCTAACGTCTCTTGGCTGAGCAGAGCCAATAGTGATAACCAATAACCAATAATATGACAGATTAGTACACGGCTCTATGAATGCTGCACTCAGTCAGATCCGCTGCATTCTAACGGTCTGTAGTAAAACCATCCTGGGAGAGGATGCCTTCTCCATTACAGGGAACGGCCGAGTGGTGAGACGGGACTCGGGACTCGCGCTGCAGCGGCATGGGACACAGCAGCAGAAGGAGAGAGGAGGAGAGGACTGAGCTGCATCCACAACTACACATGTTACGTTAAATCTATTTGAATTCACTGGAATGCGGATGGACCGAAAACAACTGTGAGTTGAGAACTGTGATTTTAAATCACCTAAAACCAGATGTAATCCTCACTGAATGAAAACACATCTGATTGGAGAGAGTTCTCAGGGGTAGACAATAAGGGAAATTTTATGAAGATCACTGGCCCCACCATTCTAACCACTGGCCCAGGACCAATAGGTATCGACCCCCATATTAACGAAAATACAATATATCCCAGCCAATTCCTGCGGTCCTCGCCATCGAGGCTGGAACTTTCTTATATACCGATACCAATACTAGTAAATTTTCCACGATTCTTGACAAGTATTCGATACCACGGTTTAAGAAGGACAAAAAAGTGCTTCTAAATTCATCAGGCTACTTTATTTAATAAATAAATAACTGTTTCACATTAGACTTGTACAGTATTTAGCTCCACTGTGGTTTAACAATGAAGTAAAAATAAGTAAAATGGTAAATATGCCTCAACACAAACATGAAGTTATGTAGTCATTACTTTTATCCTCCAAGTAGTTCAGTGATATAACTGTTGTTCTCATTCATTCACATTTAGGCTGTTTCCACAGATTGGTGCAAAACTGACTCATTGTTTCATTTTCAGCTCAGTTTTGCGTTTACACACGTTTTTTTTTGTGGTTATTATGGTCTAAACGTCACGTGCACTGCCGCTGTGGCGCACACCGAACAGCTGGTGCCCCAGCGCGAGCTCTGGCCCGTGTGTAACGTTCGCGTCGGCCCCCCCAGGACTCGACCCGACGCGCTGAGGAGGAGCGAAGTTTCATGGTTAAAGCAGAACTATGCAGGATTTGGGCTGTAATTATTGTGGCTCAGAGACACTGTGATGGTTCAGTGACCTATTATGAGGTGAATGGGGTCTAGGCCAATGCGCTCACCCCCCCCCCACTGGCTGAAACCGCACTTGAGAGATCAGTCGTCCGTCTCGGTGTTACAGATCTCGTCAATGGCTAGAACTATCGCGAGAAACTGCCTTACGGCAGTACGAGATAGAACCAGATGTCGGTCATGCATGTCATGAATCGTGATTGGTTTGAGTTGGAAAGTCGTTGGAAACCATGGAAACATGGAAATGTTTGTACTGATGAAGTTCGGCTTGTAGCTAACATGGAGCTAATGCTAACACAGACACACACACCATGGATCTTTTATAAGATAATGTAATACATCATGACACTGACAGGAATGGGGAGCATACATCAGTCCGACTGCCCATAAGTCCGACGGCTCATTTCTCCGACTACCCATTCTACGGTGTTAAGGTTAGGTTTAGGGTAAGGTTAAGGGTTAGGGCTACTTAACTCGGAGAAATGGGAGTTCGGACTAATGGACGCAAAAATAAATGAATGTATGGTCGGAGAAATGGGTAGTCGGACGGACGTCATGCGCCCGACAGGAATAAGGACTTGAACCCTATTTTATTTTACTACTAAGACTAGTGGACTTGAACCACAAGAATAAGGACTTGAACCCAGAGGTGGCAAAAGTACTCATATTCTGCACTTAAGTAGAAGTACAGATACATGTGTAAAAAAAAATACTCTGGTAAAAGTAGAAGTACTGATTGAACTCCTTTACTCAAGTAAAAGTAAGAAAGTACAGGCTCTGAAATGTACTTTCAAAGTAAAAGTAAAAAGTTTAAATTATTTTTTTGCCGTTAATGAAACCTACATCATTTGATAAAAATTTGTTAAACAAAAAAAGTTCAGCCAAAGAATATCAAGATTGAACTGACCAGAGGGCAGTGTTTCCCAACGTTTTGGGCCGCCACAGACTCTCACAAAATAATAATAATAGGAATTTTTAAACAGCGTTTCACCACCTCTCATCTCTGCCAGTCAGTCCACCTGCCGTTCTCTCGCGTGCGTCGCACCGCACGTTCACGTACGCGCACGACACGGTACACACAGACACAGGCCACATGGACAGGTAGCGCTTTGCCACTCGTAAACGGTAAATGACGCTATATTGCGCTGATTGTGCGGTTCAACAACAACCCCCCCCCCCCGTCGATAGATCCGACCACCATCGCTTCCTTCCTCCATGTCGCTGCTACAGTACAAGTTGGTATCTCGGTTCTCTTTACAGTCGTGTGGTTCTCTCATCCTAACCGCCCCCCCTCCCTCCTCCCTCTTTCCCTCTCTAGTTCGTCACGTCTTTTACCGTGTGTCAGGATAAAAACAGAAAACTGACATTCGTGTTCGTTTATTCCAAGAGAGGACAAGCAACGACGTTCCGGTCAACTATTTATTAATTGGATCATCAAAGGAATCAGATACAAGAAACTCTCCTGTTCAGGAAAGCGCAGTCTGCAAGCAGTAGCTGCAACCACCATCCCAAGAGAGCGAGAATTCTCTGTCCTCTGCAATTTGCATCTGGCCAAGACAAAGGCGTTACATTAATTTTAATAAATTCGCACTATGTGTGTGTAATTAATCCTTATTGGTCAGAAACAGGTGGGGAGTGGCTGTGGTTTTAAACTTAGCCCTCCCTTCGTTGGTGCCCCCTGGCTGGCACATGTTGGTCCCATCTTCCCAGCACACGAACCTCTGGCCTGAAACACAACAAACCCTCCCTACACTGACATAACTCTCCACCCAGGTGTCTGAGGGTCAGGGCAGATAATACAGACCATTAAAACTCTTCCTCACAATGCTTCATTCACAGGCCACAGGCTCTCATCCTCTCCTCCCTTTGGCCTTGGAGATGTTTTTGCTTTCACTGTGGCTCTGTGTGCCCTCAGTTTACCTCTGACATGATCAAACAGGTTACTGGCATTCATTGCATTATGAATTAAGCTGAACACTAATCTATATGGTTTGCTTTAAAACTCAGGGGTTAGTCAAAAATATAAGACACAATAGGTTAGTTAAAACATGAGACTAAACTTTACTACTACTTAAAGTGAACGCATAAACACGTACATAAAGGCAAATGTTTCACACCACGCAGGATTAACTTGTTTAATTGGGTAAAATTAGTGAGTGCTCTAATAAAACAATCATCAGTGAGATATATTCAGTGTTGATCAGTAGTGTCAAAGTGGAGAATATATGTTCATGTTCAGTGTTAGTTCTGATGATGATGTAACTGTGTGCAGCTTTGCAGTCTCCATGTAGAGACACAGGTTCAGGTTTATTTCATCAGTCAGTAAAACAGTGGGTGTTTCGTTTTATTTATTAATCAGTAAGGCACAATATCAACTTCAGTTAGTAAAAGGCAAACATTCAATGTTAAGACAATTTTCACCCTAACAGGTGCTTTTACGTTGTGTCAAAAAAAAAAAATAACAAGCCTGTTTTTACAATGTAAGGAGTAGAAAGTACATATTTTTGCGTATAAATGTAGGGAGTAAAAGTAAAAAGTCGTCCAGAAAAATAAATACTCAAGTAAAGTACAGATAACCTGAAAAATTGATGATCCAATTTTCTGTTTGATCAAGATACTTTACCTTTAAGGACTAAAGCTTAACATTACTGTTTTGACGTCACCCCACCTTACCTCCCCCACACTCACATCAATTTGGAATATCCAATGAGCAGAATTTGGTCATACAAGACAACAGGTTTCTGCCTTACCTTGTTTTAGGACCGCCCTGTGAGTGGGTAAGAAGTCCATGGGAGACTCTGGTGCCCAGCCGAATCCAGGCCTGAGGTCCCCCGTCTTCAATCTCTAGGTCCTCCTCTCAGAATCACATCGGGGTCCACCAAAAATGTCAGTTGAAAAAACATTGCGTGTTCGTTTATTCCCAAGAGAGGACAAACAACGACGTTCCGGTCAACTATTTATTAAATTGGATCATCAAAGGAATCAGATACAAGAAACTCTCCTGTTCAGGAAATGGCAGTCTGCAAGCAGTTAGCTGCAACCACCATCCCAAGAGAGACAGAATTCGCTGTGCCTCTGCAATGTGCATCTGCCCAGACAAAGGCGTTACATTGGTTTTTAATATTTCACACTATGTGTGTGTAATTAACTCTTATTGGTCAGAAACAGATGGGGAGTGGCTGTGGTTTAGACTTAGCCCCCCCTTCGTTGGTGCCCTCTGGCTGGCACAGGCTGGTCCCATCTTCCCAGCACACGAACCTCTGGGCCTGAAACACAACAAACCCTCCCTACACTGACATAACTCTCCATCCCAGGTGTCTGAGGGGTCAGGGCAGATAATACAGACCATTAAAACTCTTCCTCACAATGCTTCATTCAGCCACAGGCCTCTCAACCTCTCCTCCCTTCGGCCTTGGAGATGTTTTGCTTTCACTGTGGCTCTGTGTGCCCTCAGTTTACCTCTGAATGATCAAACAGGTTACTGGTACTCATTGCATTATATTATAACTCAATGGGTTAGTCAAAAATATAAGACACAATAGGTTAGTTAAAACATGAGACTAAACTTTACTACTACTTAAAGTGAATGCATAAACAGGTACATAAAGGCAAATGTTTCACACCACACAGGAGTAACTTGTTTAATTGGGTAAAATGAGTAAGTGCTCAATCTAATAAAACAATCATCAGTGAGATATATTCAGTGGTTGATCAGTAAGTCAAGGTGGAGAATATGTGTTCAGTGTTAGTTCTGGTGATGAGGTAACTGGTGTGCAGTTTGGAAGTCTCCCAGTGTACAGACACAGGTTCAGCTTTATTCCATCAGTCAGTAAAACAATGATTCTGTTTTATTTGTTAGTCAGTAAGGCACCATTATCAATTTAAGTTAGTAAAGGTAAGTATTCAGTGTTAAGACAGTTTTCACCCTAACAATATTTCCTCTGCTCAGCTGAATCTATTACTAACACCCCCAAATTTATGAAACTTCTGCTTTTTTGGTTGAGAAAATGATTTGCATTCAGGGCTGCCCTTCCGACTATGTACGCTACAGTGCTGTATCATGTTAAGATATTTTTCGAATAAAAGACAACACACAAAACAGTTTTGCTGCTACTAAGAGGGCTGTTACCATGGAGTTTGGATATTTGCTTGGTGTCATATCAGCAAACTCAATTCAAGCATCATAACCAATTAACTCAACAGTGTTTGCCTGTTTATCATCTGCAGCACACACTTGAATATTTACACACTTTTATTGTGACAACAATATTTTTGTACTTTTTTTTGTGCTTAGATAAACGTCTCCGTCCAACAAGAAACTAAATCTGTGACAGTATTATTATTCTCACATCTATCATACTGTCGTGCATTGTGCAAACATTTGTGGTTTGACATGTTTGAAAATGTTCAAGGGAGCTCCAGCAGCACTTGTGATGTGAAAAACAACTTTTTTTGACCAGCGCATTTCGGCTTCATCACGGTGGGTTTGCCATGTTTGCAAGTATTTTCTCACCAGGCTTCCGCTCAGAGAGATTGGTGACGCAGGACGGTGAAAATTGCTTTCAGAGCAGCGTGGGACACCAATACAAAGAATCATTTGACAAAAACAAAAAAATCCAGACGTCACCCCTGTCTTCTGGTGGCCTCTTTGCCATTTTGATAGCAGCCATCATAGTAGCCATTAACATAGTCGATAGCTTGAAAAGGTGAGTTTTGACAAGAGTCTTGAAGCTGGACAGGAAAGCTGCTGACAAACAGTCACAGTCAAGTCAAGCAGTCAGTCAAGTTCACCTGTGACTTTCTATGAAGACCAAAAGACAAGTATAAAATAATGCAGTTTAACAGATTACAACCCTGCCAGAGAAGTCAGTGGGTTGAGGTCGGGTTAGCTTTAACCGTGTCTTTATTTAGCAGGTTGTGTTAAGTTGTGAAGTTTTTCTCCTTTAATATTTCAGTTTTGCTCACACTGCTACAGTTCCTCTTATGTCAGCTTGGTATGTGCAGAAGAACCAGATGTAGAGACATTCTACACTGTTCTTCCTGCTCCACAATTCAATCTGTCCTCCGCTGTACGTGTGTCCGAGGTCTGGTTACTGTGGTCTGACATGATCCCAGCTAAAGGGCAGGATACAGAGACTCCTGAGAATCTGCTCCAAGCTGGCAGGTGTAATCTGGAGAGAATGGCTTTTCTCCACAGTTGGACCTTGAGCACTCCCTGAGGCTGGCCAGGAAAATCACACTGGACCCCTGGGGGCACATGTGCTACACGAGGAAGTACCAGCTCCTGCCCTCTGGGAGACGCTTTTTTAGGGTTCCACGCTGCAGGAAAAAACAAATATAAGTTTTCCTTTGTCCCTCAACTCCACGCCCCCCCCCCATCATGTCACACACAATTCACATTCACACATAACGAGATCCCTGGACCTCTTGCACACACCTTGACTTTTACTTTATTTATTGATGTTTCCATTTTTAAATGTATGATTTGTCTAAGTATGATATGTGTTGAGTGGGATGTGTGAATGATTGTTTGAGCTGCTGTGCAGCACAAATTATCCGCAAGGACAATAAAGGTCTTTTTAAGTTTTTTTTGTTTTTTTAAGTATGTAATGAAAGTCAAACTTGATCTGTAAAGTGAACATGGTGAAAATAAACTTGTGCCATCTGACAAACTGAGCAGCAGCTGATGGGCTCTTTTTATAATCTAGGTGTAACTCGTGCATAAAAACTAAGGGCCTAAAAATTTTTTTTAGGCCTTTATCACGAAAGTATGCATAATCCATAATCAAACATGAGTATATCTCTGCAAACCACAAGGTCTATTAGAATACTTTTTGGTAGACATAGTAAAGGGAAAAAAATGATGAAATTGCTGAGATTGTGTGAAATTTCAGTAATATGTGTTACTGGGTGTGAAGAGATAAATGAAGATGACACACAGTAAGTAGAGATGCGGCGGCATAGGCAATTATTTCATCCGCCAACCGCATCACAAAAATCAGTCATCCCACTCGCCATCCACACTGAACCAACGTTTATTTCAAAACCACAACCCTGCCCGCCATCCGCCCGTTGTTGTAGGCCAATAACTAATATGGATGAGTGGGGGTCTGGCCTTATTGAGTTTCACTTCTGGTCATGCAGAGCGCGCCTCTCTCTCCTCTCTCTCTATATAACGGGAACAGAGCGCTATGCGGGGGAGATGAACAGAACGAGCCAAAAAAGCCGATAAATCTATTCCTGACGTCCGCGGTTCGATATAAAGTCGATAGGTTTCATTCATTCCATGTTTTGACAGGACAACACAAAACAAGCCAGTTGATAATGTAGTTGCGCCGCACTGGGGGACTGCCATGTGGCTCAGCCAGCCAGTGTGACGCACACAGCACAACAAACACAGCGCAGCAACAATGTGCAGGGCTGCTGCAGCAGCGCACGTCAAACGGACACCGCCGAAAAAAATAATGGAATATGATGCACAGTAGTTTTGAAATTGTTTTAGCGCATGCTTTCATCCATAAAATGACCAAAACTGAAACACTATTAAGCGGGTGTCTTCATCACTAAAACGAATTATTTAAACAGCATTTGTATAGAAATGATTCCGTCCCAAGCCCTTTTGATATAAGACGTTTGATTAGGCTTACTATATCCGTGATCATCTAAAGCTGTTTCCACTGTAATATGTCATTTCCATGAAGAAAGTGTTGACTGGTTGGCCAATGCCCTCAGATCAGGAGATGCAGTTCCTCACAAAATGAATGAAGGTTGTTGCCATCTTCTTTTCATGCACAGACACCAGTGGGCAATTACTGCAGTGCCTGAATGAAAATTTTGACTGTTTCAAAGAGTGCTGCTCGATTTTTTCGTATGTGTGGTAACCAATATTTAAACTTTATCATGTATATATTTTTTACCTAATTGGTTTCAACCGCCACCCGCCCGAAATCTAATTAAAATATATTTTTTCGTCATGTCACCCAGCCCGACCCGCGGATTTATCCGCGGACATCCCGCAGGTTGGTTTGTCCGCAAACCGCGCATCTCTAGTTTGAGGTCAGTTTTAGCTGTGACGCTAACTGTGTCTTTATTTAGCAGATTGGTGTAATGTTTTGTGCGATGGGAGTATCCTTTCTTCCTTTTTATATATGAAGATGTTTCACACTGCTGCTGTTCCTCTTTTAGTTTTAATTACGTATTTAATGAAGTCAAACATTGATCTGTAAAGTTGAATGGTGAGAAATGGTGAAAAAATTAACATATGCAATTCTGACCAAACTGATAAGCAGCTGATGAGCTCTTTCCTAATGAAGTGTCTGTTTCGGCCATTTTCTTCCCGCCATTTTACGGTCTCTTCTTCTAGTCCCCTTCATGCTATTGTGCTATTTCAACAATTCCATATCATCAAAACGTGCAGCTTTTTCTGGACTTTATCGGATGTATTCAAATTTTTCATACTTTTTCAAAAAACTCTAGACACATTATTTTCTCCAGTTTTGTAGCCACACATGTCTTCTGGCTTAAAATTCTGGTTCAAAAATGCAATGAGACTTAGATAATAATTTAAAATATTTTTATAAATGCAGCCAGGGAGCTCTCTGCTCTCCATTCCAGCCCAATGCATATTTTTCACAGCAGCAGGAGAAGGAGCCTCAACTTTGTAACTTGCTGTTAGGTGCTTTTTAATTAGTTTTAATTCACCAACAAATAATCCCACAGGTCACAAGAAAAGTCCTCTTCTTACTTGGTGTTGCCTAATTACGGCACATTCCCTTACTCTGTTTTTTAAGGCAGAAGCCAGTCAGTGATCTCTTATTAAAAGTTTTCTTGCCCCTCAAATACTGTCTCTGTCTGTACCCTAGTGGTTAGCTTGCTGGGTTAAAGACCTGGAAGGTTGCTGTTTTCAAATCTTGCCTCAACAACCAAATATAGTGAATTATTTTCCCAGACGTCTCTGTTGACTTCTGATAACTTGCTTAATGTTTGAAAACTGCTGCTCTCAGCCTGAAATTCACAGAAATATTTCATTGTAAGTCATTCAAAGCTTGGCTCTCAAGCTTTCTTGGTGTTGTCTACAGTGTGTTTTCCAACAGGTGCAGCTTCAGAGTGAGACAGCAATGCAGCTCATCAACAGACAGCAGTCTTTGCAAATGTGTGTACACTGTGGCTAGAGGCAAAGTGCAAAAGTCTAGTGACCATGACACTGTTGGGTTCTGAATGCCTACCCCCGGTCAAAACATTTTGTTTGGTGATCAACTGCTTTTGACACTATTTTCACAAAAAAAAAAAAAGTCCTCTACTTACTTGATGTGGCTCATTTCTACTCTTTTCTCTCTTTTTTTTTTAAAGCATCATTGAAAAATCTCAATACATCAAAAGTATCAACCTCTATTTCACCAGACACAGGCTTTTTGGCCTTGGGAGGTCTGGCACTCTCTCTGTGTATCCTCAGATCCACCGGAAGCTCCATCTCTCTGCACCAGCCGCCGCCTTGCATCGACCCCCCTCCCTCCCTTTCCCCTGCTGTTAGACGGCCTACCTTCCTTTCCCTGACCAATCTGCCACCAGCCCTCCATCGAGACTGGCGAGCTCTCCCCAGCCCCCCCCCACCCCCCCCCCTCCCCCCCCCCCCCCCCCCCCCCCCCGCCCCTCCAGACCTCCCCTCACAGAGACTGCCTTCATCAACTCCTTGCTACCACACATTATCCTAGAATTTCGGCACATTCTGTGGGACAAACTGTAAACTGTTTTCCTTGTCATGTCTGAACAACAATCTCATTGCAAGCGTCTGTCCCGTTCCTGGGTGAGGGATCCACTCCTCTGTATGCTCACCCTGAGGTTTTCTTCCACTCCGACTTATTACCCTGTTAAAAGGGTTTCCCATGGAGTTTTTACCTCAGTCGATGTGAGGGTTCTAAGGGACAGAGGATGTTTGTTACGTTGATGCCATGTAAAAAGCCCTTTGAGAACAAAATGTTTGTAAAAAACGGGCTTTACAAAATAAATTGCCCTTGCATTGCCTTGCCTTGCCTTAAAGCTCTTGGATGATTTGTATCCTCGTTTCTTGTCTTGCGCGCCCACTATGGGACTTCACAGCAGAATTCACCTCCCATCCCCCGCCTTCAATTGGATACAGGGTGTTCGTTATTCATTGATTTATTTGTTACCACATCTCACATTACAATGAATGACAACGCTTGGATGCAGTGTGGCTCTACTGTGCGAAGCGGCAGGGTAAAGGTTTTGTGATCAGAGTCATGTGTTCGCTTCCTGCCTCAGTCATGTCATTGCTTGACTTTATTGACTGATTCCAACTATCAGCTGTCACTGGACAGTGGGTTCTTTTTGATTCTCTGTTAGTATAAAGTGATTGTAACTCAGTCCTCGGTGGCCATGTGTGTTAGTGTGTTAGGTTACCACTCCTGAGTTGTGGTTCAATTCCTTCTTGGGCTGTTTCTTGTTATGCCATTCCGCATGTCTTTGTCAATTTTAATATGCTAATTCAGCTTGGTTTTCAGCAAGGCTTTCAGGGGGTGGGCCAATTCACACGGCATGTTCAGTTAGGAAAATGCTGTTTATAGTTTAACATTATTATTTTAACATGATTCTAGTTTCCATGTAAGATTTGCAAGAACAAGTCAGAAACAACATTAGTGAGGCAGCTATTTTTATTCACAGTCATAACAACTATAACATGAATAGAGTAAAGGCCGGATCTCCCTGCACAACCACAATTCTTCTAGTGCTGGTTGGCCCAAGAAGGGTGTGAAGAACGTCCACCGCACACGTTGAGGATTTGTGCTGATACAATTTATTCGTGAACACGCGTTTCGCTTGTTGTGTCGTCAGGTTCGCCTTTTATGGCGTTGCTGGGTGTGTTATATAGGGGACCAGCGGTACTCTTTAGGCGGCCCGCGGCCGCATGGCCGCCGAAAACCTTCCAATCAGGCGCGCGGACTGAGTTCTACTAGTTTACATATTACTGTATACTGTATTTTCGGGTCTCGTGCGCTGTAAGTCAAAGGCGCTGGGACATGGAATAGTGCGTAGCGTTTGTTGTGTGGCTGTGAGGCGCTGCACTGGGATACAGAAACGCTGACGAACCCAAATCACCATGCGCGATGTGTTTGGGGAGCGGGCTGGGAATGCAGGGTTTCCCCTGCCTGTCTGAAGAGACCGTGGGATTTCTCCGGCCTTCTTGGTTCAACTGTTGTGCATCATGCATGGGGCCGTTCAGATGAAGCGTCTTTGCGCGAAGCGCAAACCATTCAACTGTAGCCGCGCACATGAACCGGCTCAAAATCTCAAAAGCCGTAAGCCGCTGCGATTTGATGAGACGCAATTGTTTTTACGTGACAATCTTCGGCGCACAGTTGCACACAGCTGACTCGACCTTGCTTCTCCCCGGTGTTGTGTCCCGGTGCCCTCGGTCTGTGTCGCTCTACTGGTTCCCCACTGAGCTCTGCTCGTTTGAAAGGTGAAGGAAGCCCCATGTGTGGAAAGACGTCGCCTCCGAGAATGTTGATATGTGTATTTTAGAAGAAGAAAAAACACACATTTCTGGACCAATGACTGTATCTCAGTACAGAGGTCAGACTGGTCCTGTGATGGTCAGCCTCCTTTCATATTTAAGCTGAAAATCACTGGGCATGTCTCGAGGATAAAGTCAGCAGTGTAAAACTCCAGCATGATATGGGGAAATGATGAATATGACAATGTCAAGATTTTCATATCACCACAAAACACATTATGTGTATAATAAAATTTACGTATGCTTTACAAGTAAATTAAAACATATTTAAATTATTAGACGAAAAAGGTGTTTTAATTTTCAATTCTAGGCCTATTTGATATGTTCGGCCCCCAAGGTGTTGTTAAGAAAAATTCTGGCCCTTGGCATATGGATTTGAGTACCCTGTTATAGACTACTTTGGTCTCGACCAGAAACATACACAAAAGTTTAAAACCATGTATATTATTTATCTGTGTTGTTATGGATAATATAGCACGTGCAGATAAAAATTAAATTTACAAGCACTCACCAAATACAATACAATACAATACAATAGGAAAGCCTAATTTTAAGAAGCGCCCACAAACATATGCAAGAAAAACTCTACAATGACAACAATAATCACAACAAACCAGGTTTAGAGAAAACAACTCAGGTCCTGTGAGTTCATTCATACCGCCTAGGCTCAAGGGTGGGAGTTTGTTATCAAAAGGCCTCTCGTCTCAGCAGATGTGTTATGAGTCCCCCCCTGGTATTAGGATTGAGTTTTTCAATACCATGAACCTGAGGGAGGCAGGAGCTATGGTTTTAGTCTTGGTAATGTGTGGTGATAGCTTAATTTAGGTGTTGTTTTGATGGCGCTTTTTGTTCTGCAATACGCATAGTTTTATGTTACATTTTGTTTGTCACATACATAAGACCACATGGGGCACATCAACACAATAAACAACATGTTTCGGTGGAAAGGCAGTTATTATAATTCTTTTATTTTTGATTTCTTTCTGAGTGGGGATGATTGAATGATTTGGTGGAGATGTGTTGGCACAACGCGCACTTTTTGACCTCATCTGTAATTTCAGACATTTGCTTGACAACAGCCAATTAGTTTGTGTGGGTTTCTGCTACTTAGAAACTAACCACAATGGCCCTAAGTTTCTACCGCTCTTAATGCATAAAACGAGGTCTGGACGGGAATAGATGGTTCAAGACTGGGGTCTCATTCGAGAAATTTCAGTGCTTAGTGATGATCTGTTTTTACTTGACTAGACACTGTGGAATTATTCAAAAACATAGGTAGTGCTGTTGTGGTTGCATTGCTGGGTGGTGGGGTAGGAGGGTTTTAAAGGGATAGTTAACATTTTTGGCATATTGGCCATATGCTCATAATTGTCTTTAGTCATTGCAGTAGGTTCGTTACTTTAATTGTAGGTTGTAAGCTATTTTTTAGGTACTAGCGAGGAGCGCAGCAGCAGGCTGTCAGGTAGCTATGCGAGGCTAAGGGAATTTCTTGGTTTCTCATTAATCATCAAATACAAAAATCCCAAAACTAACAGACGCTTTTGTAGTCAAGTTGTGAGCTGCACAAACACCACGCTATGTGATAGACGGAAAGTACGAATCGGAGCCGTGTTCGAGGTAAATTCAGCCATACGCTGATGCCTGCGTTGCGTTCAGGGACGTTTTTCAGCAAGCATGTTCCGTATTTGCCCATGTATTACCTCGAAAACGGCTCCGTTTCGTATCGTTTCCTGTCATGTTCTCAATAGCGTTTGGTGGTTGGTGCAGGTCCCACACTTGTCTACAAAAGCGCTGTGGAGTGTTTGGGATGTTGAATTTGTATGAGTTTAATGAGGGGGAAAAAGAAATTCCCTTAGCCTCCCTAGCGTAGCTCTGAGCAGCAGCTGCTGCGCTCCGCCGTACTGAAAATAGCTTACACTACATTAAGGTATGAACTACTGCTATATATAGCGATTTTGGGCAATGGGCCAATTTGCAAATGTTGGAACTATCCCTTTCATAATTCTTCTCTGTCTCTTATGTGGGCTTTTGCATAGTCTGATCGATAAGAGATTTGTCGATCCCTTTGTTTGAAACGTTTGGGTTTTCCTTGTGCCCTTAGTGTGGTATCTTTTCATTGTACAATTCTTTTCAGCCTG
>NW_028220292.1:15000-32305 GCF_045865225.1 Trachurus japonicus | reverse complement strand
AGAAGTAAGCGGAATGTTTGTGTTAATATAAGTCTTAAATAGTTATATCTTCTGACAGCAATCACTTATATAGAGTGTTTGGTCCGAAACATGGGTCTGTCAGTCACTCTGCTCTGCTGTAAGCCGAGGAGAAAACTTTCCTTGTATCCTACAACCTTTATCCAATGAGGAGAGAGAACGGCATAAAGGGGCGGCCCTCTCTGTGTGTGCAGCCAAGGGAAGCGCCAGTGGCGTCCCTAGGCTAAAACATTCGGGGCTAAAGCCCCGGATGTTTTTTAATTAGCCCCGAATATTAATTTTCAAAAAAAAAAAAATTTTTTTTTATTTTTTTTTTTTAAGATCACATCCTCAAACTACGGTTATCTTATGTTGATGCTTCGATAAAACAGTGTTTTTGGACAGGTTTGAGTAACAATTAATTATATTTTTAAAAAGCCACTACTTTGGCTTTGGCACACAAGTGGTTAACACCTCCAGGTCGCACTTGACGTCATTCACCCAAAACAGCGGCGCATTTAACTTGACAACAAATACCTGACAGCAGGCAGGTTTGACAACAGCAAGCTGCAGCTGTCTTTTGGTAGCTAGTAGCAGCTAAAGTGTATCAAGATGCCACAAAAAAGATTTCCATGTTTTCCCCCAAAGGTGGTCAGCAATCAAAATCGAAATTATGTAAAAATGTATAATTTTGAAAAGAGTGTTGCAGCTGGAACTAGAAAATTTCCTCTCGGGAAATTTTGAATGGGCCGCGGGGCTACTGCCGATTTTGCCATCTCTGTCAACATGGGAATCAAACCCACGATCTTAAGCGCAAGACAGAGCTGATCAGACAGACACATGATCATCTTTCTATAAGCACTGATATGGAGGAGCTGTAATCACATTAGGTTAACTGTGTGTGTGTGTGTGTGTGTGTGTGTGTGTGTGTGTGTGTGTGTGTGTGTGTGTGTGTGTGTGTTTGTGTGTGTGTGTGTGACACCAACAAGGTTTAACTTTAAAACCAGATTAAATCATGGTTTAAGTTTAAATTCTGTTGCACGTAAACTGTGTTTTAATCACATGAAGGTGTGTGTGTGTTTGTGTGTGTGTGTGTGTGTGTGTGTGTGTGTGTGTGTGTGTGTGTGTGTGTGTGTGTGTGTGACTGTAATCACATGAAGCTGGCTCTAGAGTCTGTGTGTGTGTGTGACTGACTTGACACATAGTTAGTTAGTAGCTGCATCCTGTGTCAGTCTGATTTAGCTGTGTCTGTGTTTATAAACATTTAAACGAGCGCCAGGTGGATTGTTTATGAAGTTAACGAGCTCTGGCCTGAGGATCAAAGAGGTTACCACGGCGATAGGGGCCCCTGCAGGCTGAGACAGACAGAAACGTGGAGAAATAGAGCCATTTTCTGCCTCTAAACCGGTCTCACATTTAGGCTTAGCATGACAAAACGGTAACTCCTATCAGAACAAAACACAGATCAACGTTGCTCTAAGGACTTAATGAAAATTTCGGTACGATTTGGTGTTTCTACAGTAAATATTTTGGCGACGCTGGCAGTTTTAAAACATCAGGCCGTTCTGCTCCTCTCAGAAAATATTTGTATTGGACTCAATGAGGAGCAGAGACAGACGTGGCCGCACTCAGAGGCTGATTCTGTAAGTTCTGTAAGTCTCTCTGATATTTTGAGCACATGACATGAGAGATAACAAGTTTGTCTTACAAATTCTGAAAAAATTATGTCTGTAGAGTGTAAATTGTGGCCGTGGTGGCAATTTATCCAGAAAAAATACAGAATGTTTCTTCACTCTCTCCCACTCTAACCGATGATGTCACGCACTCTGACACGAACATTCCATGCAATACACACCCATTATAAACTCATAATTTCCTCCAAAAATGATCATGGTCATTGATCAGGGATTGATCAAAAACTATATGACCTATCAAAACGTGGAGTAATACGACAATACACAAGACTTGTGTCTACTGTTTAAAGTTTAAATGGAGTCTCTAGGTGAAAGTATGCCTGAGCAGTAGACGTTTGTTAAACTCCAATGATTGGTCTTTTTCGCTCTTTTTTTTCCGCCCGTCCCATTGACTTACATGCAAAATTTTTGCGCAGTTTTTCGCGACTACGTCGCGAAAAATTCGTAAACTGTTGAGAAAAGTAATAGCACAGCGATCCCGATCAAGACGCACGTTTTGATATATAATATGTCCTGCAACTCTTCGAGTTGCAGGACTAGTAGCACATCGAAATCTGGCCGGAAGTGGAAAAATAATAATAACTAGAAAATTTCCTCTCGGGAAATTTTGAATGGGCCACGGGAGCTACTGCGGGTTGTGCCATCTCTGTCAACATGGGAATCAAACCCACGATCTTAAGGTCAAGACAGAGCTGATCAGACAGACACATGATCATCTTTCTATAAGCACTGATATGGAGGAGCTGTAAACCACATTAGGTTACCTGTGTGTGTGTGTGTGTGTGTGTGTGTGTGTGTGTGTGTGTGTGTGTGTGTGTAACTGTAATCACATGAAGCTGGCTCTAGAGTCTGTGTGTGTGTGTGACTGACTTGACACATAGTTAGTTAGTAGCTGCATCCTGTGTCAGTCTGATTTAGCTGTGTCTGTGTTTATAAACATTTAAACGAGCGCCAGGTGGATTGTTTATGAAGTTAACGAGCCCTGGCCTGAGGATCAAAGAGGTTACCACGGCGATAGGGGCCCCCGCAAGGCTGAGACAGACAGAAACGTGGAGAAAAAACAGCCATTTTCTGCCTCTAAACCGGCCTCACAATTAGGCTTAGCATGACAAAACGGTAACTCCTATCAGAACAAAACACAGATCAATGTTGCTCTAAGGACTTACTGAAAATTTCGGTACGATTTGGTGTTTCTACAGTAAATATTTTGGCGACGCTGGCAGTTTTAAAACATCAGGCCGTTCTGCTCCTCTCAGAAAATATTTGTATTGGACTCAATGAGGAGCAGGGACAGACGTGGCCGCACTCAGAGGCTGATTCTGTAAGTTCTGTAAGTCTCTCTGATATTTTGAGCACATGACATGAGAGATAACAAGTTTGTCTTACAAATTCTGAAAAAATTATGTCTGTAGAGTGTAAATTGTGGCCGTGGTGGCAATTTATCCAGAAAAAATACAGAATGTTTCTTCACTCTCTCCCACTCTAACCGATGATGTCACGCACTCTGACACGAACATTCCATGCAATACACACCCATTATAAACTCATAATTTCTCCAAAAATGATCATGGTCATTGATCAGGGATTGATCAAAAACTATATGACCTATCAAAACGTGGAGTAATACGACAATACACAAGACTTGTGTCTACTGTTTAAAGTTTAAATGGAGTCTCTAGGTGAAAGTATGCCTGAGCAGTAGACTTTTGTTAAACTCCAATGATTGGTCTTTTTCGCTCTTTTTTTTTCGCCCGTCCCATTGACTTACATGCAAAATTTTTGCGCAGTTTTTCGCGACTACGTCGCGAAAAATTCGTAAACTGTTGAGAAAAGTAATAGCACCCCGATCCCGATCAAACCGCACGTTTTGATATATAATTTGTCCTGCAACTCTTCGAGTTGCAGGACTAGTAGCGAATCGAAAATCGTCCGGAAGTGGAAAAATAATAATAAGAAAAAATCCACACAATAACAGTAGTGCCCGGGCTTTGCCCGGGCACTGGTCCCTGCAGCTATTTCATAGCTGTTGGGACCAGTGCCCGGTGCGATTGCCCGTGGCCCTAACTAGAAAAAGCATTTCCAAGAATGGAAATGGTGTGACTGCTGACAGCAACTGAACGCTGTTGCAGAATTAGCAAATAGTGCAAGCTGTGATCACCATACAAATGTTTGACCAAGGTCAGAATCGAACCCACATCCTCATGGTCATTAGACTTCCACTCTGCCTCTAGGCCACGGTGCACACACAGTTGCAGAGACTGTTGTCTGTTAATGATCTGCACACTGTCAACATCAAGAAAGCTTGAGAGTCAAGCTTGAATGACTTAGAATGAAAATGTCTGTGAATTTCAGGCTGAGCACTAACCATATGGCCACAGAGAACCTGAGTTACAATGAGCTTTATACTATGAGGAATCAAAGACTGTCCAATGACAGCTGAATAATTGGAATCAAAAGTCAAGCAATGAAGTGAAAAGACTGAGGCAGGAATCGAACCCATGACCATATGATCACTAAACCTTTACTCTGCCACTCGGCTACAGAGAGCACACTGCTTTTCAAACCTGTTGTCATTCATTGTAATGTGATGATGTGCTGCAAACTGGTACGAGTAATCAAGGAGATAACAAACACCTGTAACCAATTGAAGGCGGGGGAGGAGAGCAGAATTCAACATAACATAACAAGAGTTCTTCCCTTGGATTCGAACCAGTGACCTTAGGGTTGGCAAACATTCACCCTAACCCCTACACTACAGTGGAGTTGTGAAGAAGAGAGGTTGAGACTTTGATGAATGTGAGATTTTTTGTGAAAAAGTTAAATATTTTAAAAAGTATAAATAGTTAAAAAGAGAAAAGTAATGCCGATAAAGTTCAAAAAAAGCTGCACGTTTTGATATATGAATTGTTGAAATAGCACAAAGTATGAAGGACTAGAAGAAGACCGTAAAAAGGCGGAAGAAAATGGCCAAACAGAAGAACAATAGTGTGACTGCTTCAGCAGTCACACTAACTAGAAAAAACATTTCCAAGAATGGAAATGGTGTGAATGCTGTAAGCAATGCTGAATGAGCTGAAGAAATTGTTGAAACAATGCTAAATGAGCTGAAGGAAGAAAGAAAGAAAGAAAGAAAGAAAGAAAGAAAGAAAGAAAGAAAGAAAGAAGAGAGAAAAAAGAAAAGGACAGAAGGAAAGAAAGAAAATCGGAAGGGTAGATGGAGAAAGAAAGAAAGAAAGAACAAAAGGACAGAAAGAAAGAAAAAGACACAGAGAGAAGGGTAGATAGAGAAAGAAAAAGGTAAGAAAAACAGAATAATAGAAGATAAAGAGAATAGAGAATGAATGAAAGAGACAGAGGGGTAGTAAGAAAGAAGTAAAGAAATTGGGGTGGATAAATGAAAGAGAGAGATATACAGAGAGCGGTAGAAAGAAAGAAAGAAAGAAAGAAATGGGGTAGAAACAAAGAAAGAGAAAAGGAGTAGAAAGAAAGAAAGAAAGAAAGAAAGAAAGAAAGAAAGAAAGAAAGAAAGAAAGAAAGAAAGAAAGAAAGAAAGAAAGAAAGAAAGAAAGAAAGAAAGAAAAAGATTGGAACAAGAGAGAAAAAAGAAAAGGACAGAAGGAAAGAAAGAAAATGGGAAGGGTAGATGGAGAAAGAAAGAAAGAAAGAAAGAAAGAAAGAAAGAAAGAACAGAAAGAAAGAAAAAGACACAGAGAGAAGGGTAGATAGAGAAAGACAAAGGAAAGAAAAACAGAAAGATAGAAGATAAAGAGAATAGAGAATGAATGAAAGAGACAGAGGGGTAGTAAGAAAGAAGGAAAGAAATTGGGGTGGATAAATGAAAGAGAGAGATATACGGAGAGCGGTAGAAAGAAAGAAATGGGGTAGAAACAAAGAAAGAGAAAAGGAGTAGAAAGAAACAAAGAAGTAAAAATAAATGGGGTAGAAGAAAGAAAGAAAGAAAGAAAGAAAGAAAGAAAGAAAGAAAGAAAGAAAGAAAGAAAGAAAGAAAGAAAGAAAGAAAGAAGAAAAAGAGAGAGGGGGATGATAGATAGAACGAAGTAGATGGATGGATGGATGGAGAGGGAAATATAGAAATAAGTTATGTAAAATACAAATGAAGGAGTAAAAGAAGGAAAGAAAAAGTGAAAAAAGAGACAAAGGGTTTGAAGAGATAGATAGATAGATAGATAGATAGATAGATAGATAGATAGATAGATAGATAGATAGATAGATAGATAGATAGATAGATAGATAGATAGATAGATAGATAGATAGATAGATAGATAGATAGATAGATAGATAGATAGATAGATTTGACACATGTTAAAAGCTGCATCCTATATCCCAGGCTCCACCTGTAATTGTACTACTATTAATGGAGTTGGAAAGACTAAACGTCTGAACTTAAATTCATGAGAAAAATATAAATTGTTGGAGATGTTTACATCAAAAGTATAAAGTAATTGAGAGCCTGATGAATGTGAGCTGAAAACCTGTGTGTGTGTCTGGGTGTGTGAGTCTGACGGTCTCTCTGTCTGCGTGTACATGTGCAGAAAGTAAAACTGTTGATAAGCGCCACAGAACTCCTCTCTCCCTAATGATCTGATTGATTACACCTGTGTGGCAGCCTGCCCTCAGAAGTTACCATGGCGACTACCATGCTTACATTTTACTGTGTGGAACAGTGTTGTGTTGTGTCTGTTTGTCTGTTTGTGTATGTGTGCATGTGTGACTGTGTGTGAGTGTCTGTGTGTGTCTGTCTGTGTGAGTGTGATGCCTGTGTTTGTGCGTGGACATCCTCTGTCAGTCTGGTTTATCATGTGTGTGTGTGGGGCTGTGTTTAAAAACATCTTAACGAGCGGCCAGGCTGCACCTGACCTGTTCTATTAATAGACATGATAACGAGCTGGCCGCTACAGCTGGACCAACTGCACACAGAGCAGAGCAGAGCAGAGCAGAGAGATTTGAGCTCTGTGCAGCTTCCGAAAACAGCCCAGAAAAAGAGAACCGTAACTCTTATCAGAATGTGGCCATGACTACTGGGCAAGGAGACCCTCCTGAGCACATTGATGTGCATTAAATGTTTGTAGGGCAAAAACTTTTCTCAGAATCGCAAGGTAGAAAAGGGGGGCATTTCTGCTTTTCTAAAAAATCAGCTCCTACTTTTATATTGAAGTGGATGAGCCACTGGAGCGGGTCTAGCTGCACAATTAGGCTCACTGAGACAATTCTGTAAGTCTGTCTGCTGTTTTGAGCACATTAAATGAGACACGACAAGTGTGGCTACAAACCGGTGAGGAAATCATGTGTCTAGAGTTTAATTTGTGGCCGTGGTGGCAATTTATCCAGAAAAAATCCTGAATGTTTTTTCAATCCCTCTCACTCTAACGATGATGTCACTCACTCTAAGCCCTGCTCGTTAAGCGCAATACACAACCATTATAAAGTTGGGTTTTGTCGAAAATTTTAATGATTTTAAAACGGCCAAATACCTAAAAACTGTTGAAGATATCAATAAGCTGAGTAATATGTGAATAGATTAAAAGTTTGTCTACAATTTAAAAGACAAATGGAGTCTGTGGGAGAAAGTATGCTGAAGTTTTAGAGGTTCAAAGAAGTAAGAAGATTTTAAAAGTTTGAAGACGTTTTCAATGCATTCCTATGGGAAAAAATTTGCAGAAAAAGTTAAATATTTTAAAAAGTATAAATAGTATAAAAGAGAAAAGTCATAGCACCCTTGTCCTGAAAAAGCCGCACGTTTTGATATATGAATGGTTGAAATAGCACAAAGTATGAAGGAGTAGAAGATGTCTGAAAAAGGGTGAAAGTAGTAAGAATAATAATAATAATAATAATAATAATAAGTATAAAGAAAATGGCTGAACTGAATAACAATAGTGTGAATGCTTCCAGCATTCACACTAACTAGAAAATTTCCTCTCGGGAAATTTTGAATGGGCCACGGGAGCTACTGCGGGTTGTGCCATCTCTGTCAACATGGGAATCAAACCCACGATCTTAAGGTCAAGACAGAGCTGATCAGACAGACACATGATCATCTTTCTATAAGCACTGATATGGAGGAGCTGTAACCACATTAGGTTACCTGTGTGTGTGTGTGTGTGTGTGTGTGTGTGTGTGTGTGTGTGTGTGTGTGTGTGTGTGTGTGTGTGTGTGTGTGTGTGTGTGTGTGACTGTAATCACATGAAGCTGGCTCTAGAGTCTGTGTGTGTGTGTGTGTGACTGACTTGTCACATAGTTAGTTAGTAGCTGCATCCTGTGTCAGTCTGATTTAGCTGTGTCTGTGTTTATAAACATTTAAACGAGCGCCAGGTGGATTGTTTATGAAGTTAACGAGCCCTGGCCTGAGGATCAAAGCGGTTACCACGGCGATAGGGGCCCCCGCAGGCTGAGACAGACAGAAACGTGGAGAAAAAGAGCCATTTTCTGCCTCTAAACCGGCCTCACAATTAGGCTTAGCATGACAAAACGGTAACTCCTATCAGAACAAAACACAGATCAACGTTGCTCTAAGGACTTACTGAAAATTTCGGTACGATTTGGTGTTTCTACAGTAAATATTTTGGCGACGCTGGCAGTTTTAAAACATCAGGCCGTTCTGCTCCTCTCAGAAAATATTTGTATTGGACTCAATGAGGAGCAGGGACAGACGTGGCCGCACTCAGAGGCTGATTCTGTAAGTTCTGTAAGTCTCTCTGATATTTTGAGCACATGACATGAGAGATAACAAGTTTGTCTTACAAATTCTGAAAAAATTATGTCTGTAGAGTGTAAATTGTGGCCGTGGTGGCAATTTATCCAGAAAAAATACAGAATGTTTCTTCACTCTCTCCCACTCTAACCGATGATGTCACGCACTCTGACACGAACATTCCATGCAATACACACCCATTATAAACTCATAATTTCTCCAAAAAATGATCATGGTCATTGATCAGGGATTGATCAAAAACTATATGACCTATCAAAACGTGGAGTAATACGACAATACACAAGACTTGTGTCTACTGTTTAAAGTTTAAATGGAGTCTCTAGGTGAAAGTATGCCTGAGCAGTAGACTTTTGTTAAACTCCAATGATTGGTCTTTTTCGCTCTTTTTTTTTCGCCCGTCCCATTGACTTACATGCAAAATTTTTGCGCAGTTTTTCGCGACTACGTCGCGAAAAATTCGTAAACTGTTGAGAAAAGTAATAGCACACCGATCCCGATCAGGACGCACGTTTTGATATATAATTTGTCCTGCAACTCTTCGAGTTGCAGGACTAGTAGCACATCGAAAATCGGCCGGAAGTGGAAAAATAACTAGAAAAAGATAGCATTTCCTGCAGAAAATGCGTGTGAATGCTGAAAGCAGCTGAACGCTGTTGCTGAAGCAATGCTGAATGAGCTGAAGAAATTGTTGAATCAATGCTAAATTAGTTGACGAAACTGCTAAAGCAATGTTGAAAAGACTAATGCTAGAGTAGAGTAGAGTAGAGAGTAGATGAATACTTTATTCATCCCTAGGAGGGAAAAAGCTGAAACATATAACTTGTAGTGTGAGATGAATGCCTTTTTAAAGGTAAAAAGCAGTAGAAATGCTAAAGGGAGAAGAAAACATTGAAATTCTGCATGTTTAAATGTAATGGTTAAATAGTTGAAATCTGCAGCTAACCTGACAGGAAGGACAACTGATGAACCAGCACTAACATAGCTGAAGCAATGGCTGAAAATATATTTAAAAGTAGAAGATGTGAGACTTTGTATGAAATGGCTGGAAATTACTTGAATTGTCAAAGAAGAGTTTGAAAAAATTCCTGAATTAGGAAAAAAGTTAATGCCTACTGAAATACATTGTAAACTGACAGCAGAAGAACATTGTTGAAGAATATAGATCGAGCATTAGCTGAGGAGTAGAACATGTAAACAGCGGGTTTAATGGTGTGAAATGGTTGAGCAGAGCCTCAGTAGTTTAGGATACGTGTAAAACAATGTGTTCAACATGACCAAAATGGGGAAATGTGTATTTTCAGTTTAAATAGCTAAAGAACAAAATTAACAGCAACAAGTCCATTAAACTACAACAGGAAGATAGAGAGGTACATACAAAACAGTCAGACAACTGTAGGAAAAGTGTGTGTGTGTGTGTGTGTGTGTGTGTGTGTGTGTGTGTGTGTGGTAGTTAGTGTGTGTCCATTTGTGTGTGTGTGTGTGTGTGTGTGTGTGTGTGTGTGTGTGTGTGTGTGTGTGTGTGTGTGTGTGTGTGTGTGTGTGTGTGTGTGTGTGTGTGTGTGTGTGTGTGTGTGTGTGTGTGTGTGTGTGTGTGTGTGACACTGACAGACTGAGAGAGAATGTGTGTGATAGATATGAATTGTTGAAATAGCACAAAGTATGAAGGAGGAGTTAGATCCTGAAAAAGAGCGGAAGAAGTAAGAATAATAAGATAGATAGATAGATAGATAGATAGATAGATAGATAGATAGATAGATAGATAGATAGATAGATAGATAGATAGATAGATAGATAGATAGATAGATAGATAGATGGACAGAGAGAGAGAGACAGATAGAGAGGGTGACAGAGGGAGAAAGAGAGACAGAGAGTGAAACACACACACACACACACACACACACACACACACACACAGGTAGATAGATAGACAGACAGATAGATAAATAGACAGACAGACAGATAGATAAATAGACAAACAGACAGATAGATAGATAGATAGATATAGAGAGAAGGAGAGAGGGAGAGAGAGGGAGGGAGAAGAGAGAGAGATAAGGAGAGGGAAGGATAGAGAGAGGGAGGAAGGGAAGGAGAGAGGGAAGAAGGGAGGGAGACAGAAGAGAGAGAGGGAAGGATAGAGAGAGGGAGGAAGGGAGGGAGAGAGGGAAGGATAGAGAGAGGGAGGAAGGGAGGGATTATAATTATTATCATTTAGAAGTTTATAGTATATAGTATGAATAATATCATTTCAGACAGACAGACAGACCCAGAGAGAAGAGAGAGAGACAAATAGAGAGGGTGACACAGAGAGAGAGAAAGAGAGAGAGATAGATAGATAGATAGATAGATAGACAGACAGACAGACAGACAGACAGACAGACAGACAGACAGACAGACAGACAGACAGACAGACAGACAGACAAAGAGAGAGAGACAGATAGAGAGGGTGACACACACCCACAGATAGATAGATAGATAGATAGATAGATAGATAGATAGATAGATAGATAGATAGATAGATAGATAGATAGATAGATAGATAGATAGATAGGTAGATAGATAGATAGATAGATAGATAGATAGATAGATAGATAGATAGATAGATAGATAGATAGATAGATAGATAGATAGATAGATAGATAGATAGATAGATAGATAGATAGATAGATAGATAGAGAGAGAGATAGAGAGAGAGATAGAGAGACAGACAGACAGACAGACAGACAGACAGACAAAGAGAGAGAGACAGATAGAGAGGGTGACACACACCCACAGATAGATAGCTTTAACTGCTCTGTGACACCCTCAAACAGATCTAATGTACGACAAATCTGTACTTAGTACGAGCAAAAGGTTTACATTTTCCGAACCATAAGACCCTGCTGAACGCGTCCGTGTCACTTTGGTGTTTCTAGAGTAAAAATTGTTGATTGTGTCGCAGGTTGGAAACTTTGGGACGTTTAGAAAATCAGCGCCTACTTTTGAATGGGAGTCAATGAGAGGAGAGAGGAAACTGGCCGCACTAAGAGGCTCCCAGTTTAAATTGTGCTCGTCTCTCTGGTTTTTTGAGCACATGAAGAGATCGAGGATGAGCTTGTCTACAAGCATGCCCGAAATTATGTGTGTAGAGTGTAATCTGTGGCCGTGCTGACAGGATAGAGAGAAAAATGTGAGAGGATTTTTAGACCCTCTGTCACTCTGCCAACTGCCAACGTCCGAACATTCCGTCCCATTGACTTTCATGTTAAATCTGAATTTTGTCAGAAATTTTAATGATTTTAAAACTATACATATATCTGAAACTGTTGAAGATATCAATAAGCTGAGATATAGCTGAATAGTTGAAAGGTTTGTGAACAGTTTAAAAGTTGAATGAAGTCTGTAGCTGAAAGTATGCTGAAGCTATTAGAGGCTGAATGAAGCAGAAGATTTGAAGAGTTTGAAGACTGTTTCAATGTATTTCCTATGAGAGAAAAATTGCACAAAAAGTTAAATATTTTAAAAAGTATAAATAGTATGAAAGAGAAAAGTCATAGCAATATTGTCCTGAGAAAGCTGCACGTTTTGATATATGAATTGTTGAAATAGCACAAAGTATGAAGGAGCAGAAAACTGCTGAAAAAGGGTGGAAGAAGTAAGAATAATAATAACTAGAAAAAGATAGCATTTCCTGCAGAAAATGCGTGTGAATGCTGAAAGCAGCTGAACGCTGTTGCTGAAGCAATGCTGAATGAGCTGAAGAAATTGTTGAATCAATGCTAAATTAGTTGACGAAACTGCTAAAGCAATGTTGAAAAGACTAATGCTAGAGTAGAGTAGAGTAGAGTAGAGTAGAGTAGAGTAGAGTAGAGTAGAGAGTAGAGGAATACTTTATTCATCCCTAGGAGGGAAAAAGCTGAAACATGTAACTTGTAGTGTGAGATGAATGCCTTTTTAAAGGTAAAAAGCAGTAGAAATGCTAAAGGGAGAAGAAAACATTGAAATTCTGCATGTTTAAATGTAATGGTTAAATAGTTGAAATCTGCAGCTAACCTGACAGGAAGGACAACTGATGAACCAGCACTAACATAGCCGAAGCAATGGCTGAGAATATATTTAAAAGTAGAAGATGTGAGACTTTGTATGAAATGGCTGGAAATTACTTGAATTGTCAAAGAAGAGTTTAAAAAATTCCTGAATTTGGAAAAAAAAGTTAATGCCTACTGAAATACATTGTAAACTGACAGCAGAAGAACATTGTTGAAGAATATAGATCATTAGCATTAGCTGAGGAGTAGAACATGTAAACAGCGGGTTTAATGGTGTGAAATGGTTGAGAAGAGCCTCAGTAGTTTAGGATACGTGTAAAACAATGTGTTCAATATGACCAAAATGGGGAAATGTGTGATTTTCAGTTTAAATAGCTAAAGAACAAAATTAACAGCAACGAGTCCATTAACTACAACAGGAAGATAGAGAGGTACATACAAAACAGTCAGACAACTGTAGGAAAAGTGTGTGTGTGTGTGTGTGTGTGTGTGTGTGTGTGTGTGTGTGTGTGTGTGTGTGTGAGTGAGGAAGATATACAAAAAAGTTCTGACCTGACAACTGTATGAAATGTGTGTGTGTTGGACGTGTGTGTCTGTTTGTGTATGGTTAGTGTGTGTCCATTTGTGTGTGTGTTTGTTGTGTGTGCATGTGTGTCTGTTTGTGTGTAATTGTGTAAATTGTGTATGTGTTTGGTAAGTGGTTGTATGTTTGTTGGGTGTGTGCGTGTGTGTGTGTGTGTGTGTGTGTGTGTGTGGTAGTTAGTGTGTGTCCATTTGTGTGTGTGTGTGTGTGTGTGTGTGTGTTGGATGTGTGTGTATGGTGAGTGTGTGTGTGTGTGTGTGTGTGTTTGTGTGTGTGTGTGTGTGTGTGTGTGGTAGTTAGTGTGTGTCCATTTGTGTGTGTGTGTGTGTGTGTGTGTGTGTGTGTGTTGGATGTGTGTGTATGGTGAGTGTGTGTCCATTTGTGTGCGTGTGTGTTGGATGTGTGTGTATGGTGTGTGTGTGTGTGTGTGTGTGTGTGTGTGTGTGTAGTAGTTAGTGTGTGTCCATTTGTGTGTGTGTGTTGGATGTGTATGCATGGTGAGTGTGTGTCCATTTGTGTGTGTGTGTGTGTGTGTGTGTGTGTGTGTGTGTGTGTTGGATGTGTGTGTATGGTGAGTGTGGGTCCATTTGTGTGTGTGTGTGTGTGTGGTAGTTAGTGTGTGTCCATTTGTGTGTGTGTATGACCGACAGACAGTCAGACAGAGAGAATGTGTGCGTTGCCATGGTGACGTTGCCATGGTGAGGTTACCATGGTGAGGTTGCCATGGTGAGGTTACCATGTTGAGGTTACCATGTAACTGTTGGCTGGTGGCTTTAAGGTATGGTGGCAGCTTTAACCATAGGCTTTAACTGCTCTGTGACACCCTCAAACAGATCTAATGTACGACAAATCTGTACTTAGTACGAGCAAAAGGTTTACATTTTCCGAACCATAAGACCTTGCTGAACACGTCCGTGTCACTTTGGTGTTTCTAGAGTAAAAATTGTTGATTGTGTCGCAGGTTGGAAACTTTGGGACGTTTAGAAAATCAGCGCCTACTTTTGAATGGGAGTCAATGAGAGGAGAGAGGAAACTGGCCGCACTAAGAGGCTCCCAGTTTAAATTGTGCTCGTCTCTCTGGTTTTTTGAGCACATGAAGAGATCGAGGATGAGCTTGTCTACAAGCATGCCCGAAATTATGTGTGTAGAGTGTAATCTGTGGCCGTGCTGACAGGATAGAGAGAAAAATGTGAGAGGATTTTTAGACCCTCTGTCACTCTGCCAACTGCCAACGTCCGAACATTCCGTCCCATTGACTTTCATGTTAAATCTGAATTTTGTCAGAAATTTTAATGATTTTAAAACTATACATATATCTGAAACTGTTGAAGATATCAATAAGCTGAGATATAGCTGAATAGTTGAAAGGTTTGTGAACAGTTTAAAAGTTGAATGAAGTCTGTAGCTGAAAGTATGCTGAAGCTATTAGAGGCTGAATGAAGCAGAAGATTTGAAGAGTTTGAAGACTGTTTCAATGTATTTCCTATGAGAGAAAAATTGCACAAAAAGTTAAATATTTTAAAAAGTATAAATAGTATGAAAGAGAAAAGTCATAGCAATATTGTCCTGAGAAAGCTGCACGTTTTGATATATGAATTGTTGAAATAGCACAAAGTATGAAGGAGCAGAAAACTGCTGAAAAAGGGTGGAAGAAGTAAGAATAATAATAACTAGAAAAAACATTTCCAAGAATGGAAATGGTGTGAATGCTTCCAGCAATGCTGAATGAGCTGAAGAAATTGTTGAAAGAAAGAAAGAAAGAAAGAAAGAAAGAAAGGAAGAAAGATTGAAACAAGAGAGAAAAAAGAAAAGGACAGAAAGAAAGAAAGGAAGAAAGAAAGAAAGAAAGAAAGAAAGAAAGAAAGAAAGAAAGAAAGAAATGGAGTAAAAACAAAGGAAGAGAAAAGGAGTAGAAAGAAAGAAAGAAAGAATCAAACAAACAAAGAAGTAAACAAACAGAAATGGAGTGAAAGAAAGAAAGAAAGAAATGGAGTAAAAACAAAGGAAGAGAAAAGGAATAGAAAGAAAGAAAGAAACAATCAAACAAACAAAGAAGTAAAAAGACAGAAATGGAGTGAGTGAAAGAAGGAAAGAAAGAAAGAAAGAAAGAAAGAAAGAAAGAAAAAGAGAGGGGGATGATAGATAGAAAGAGGTAGATGGATGGATGGATGGATGGATGGATGGATGGATAGAGAGGGAAGGATAGAAAAAGTTACGTAAAATACAAATGAAGGAGTAGAAGAAAGAAAGAAAGAAAAAAAGGAGACAGAGGGGTTAAAAATAGGGAGGGGGATAGATAGATAGATAGATAGATAGATAGATAGATAGATAGATAGATAGATAGATAGATAGATAGATAAATTCATGAGAAAAAAATTAATTGTTGGAGATGTTTACATCAAAAGTATAAAATAATTGAGAGGCTGATGAATTTGAGCTGAAAACCTGTGTGTGTGAGTCTGACGGTCTCTCTGTCTGCATGTACATGTGCAGAAAGCCACAAAACTCCTCTCTCCCTAATGATCTGATTGATTGGCATCCTGCCCTCAGAAGTTACCATGGCGACTACCATGCTTACATTTTACTGTGTGGAACAGTGTTGTGTTTGTGTGTTTGTCTGTTTGTGTATGTGTGTGTGTGTGACTGTGTGTGAGTGTCTGTGTGTGTCTGTCTGTGTGAGTGTGATGCCTGTGTTTGTGCGTGGACATCCTCTGTCAGTCTGGTTTATCATGTGTGTGTGTGGGGCTGTGTTTAAAAACATCTTAACGAGCGGCCAGGCTGCACCTGCACTATAGACTTTGATAACGAGCTGGCCACTACAGCTGGACCAACTGCACACAGAGCAGAGCAGAGCAGAGAGATTTGAGCTCTGAGCAGCTTCCCAAAACAGCCCAGAAAAAGAGAACCGTAACTCTTATCAGAATGTGGTCCTCCTGACCATCTGGGCAAGCAGACCTTCCTGAGCACATTGATGTGCATTAAATGTTTGTAGGGCAAAAACTTTTCTCAGGGTCGCAAGGTAGAAAAGGGGGGCATTTCTGCTTTTCTAAAAAAATCAGCTCCTACTTTTATATTGAAGTGGATGAGCCACTGGAGCGGGTCTAGCTGGACAATTAGGCTCATAGAGACAATTCTGTAAGTCTGTCTGCTGTTTTGAACACATTAAATGAGACACGACAAGTGTGGCTACAAACCGGTGAGGAAATCATGTGTCTAGAGTTTAATTTGTGGCCGTGCTGGCAATTTATCCAGAAAAAATCCTGAATGTTTTTTCGATCCCTCTCACTCTAACGATGATGTCACTCACTCTGACCCAACCCCATACACACTCATTGAAAAGTGTGAAATTTGTCAGAAATCCTCATGTGCTTTTAAAGGATTTATCTCAAAAACGGTACAAGCTATGAAAAAGTTGTAAATACAGGATGGAATACATTAGAAGTTTGTCTACAGCTCAGAATTTGAATGAAGTCTCTAGCTGAAAGTATGTGGACGCTTTAAAGGCTGAAAGAAGTAAGAAGATTTGAAGAGTTTCAAGACTGTTCCAATGCATTCTCTATGGGGAAAAAAAAATCAGAAATAGTTGAATATTGCAAAAAGTATGAATAGTTGAAAAGAGAAAAGACATAGCACACCTGTCCCGAAAAGGCTGAACATTTTGATATTTGAATTGTTGAAATAGCACAAAGTATGAAGGACTAGTTACATGACGAAGAAAGGCAGAAAATGGCCGAACCGAATAACAATAGTGTGAATGCTTCCAGCATTCACACTAACTAGAAAAAGATAGCATTTCCTGCAGAAAATGCGTGTGAATGCTGAAAGCAGCTGAACGCTGTTGCTGAAGCAATGCTGAATGAGCTGAAGAAATTGTTGAATCAATGCTAAATTAGTTGACGAAACTGCTAAAGCAATGTTGAAAAGACTAATGCTAGAGTAGAGTAGAGTAGAGTAGAGTAGAGTAGAGTAGAGAGTAGAGGAATACTTTATTCATCCCTAGGAGGGAAAAAGCTGAAACATATAACTTGTAGTGTGAGATGAATGCCTTTTTAAAGGTAAAAAGCAGTAGAAATGCTAAAGGGAGAAGAAAACATTGAAATTCTGCATGTTTAAATGTAATGGTTAAATAGGAAGGACAGGAAGGACAACTGATGAACCAGCACTAACATAGCTGAAGCAATGGCTGAGAATATATTTAAAAGTAGAAGATGTGAGACTTTGTATGAAATGGCTGGAAATTACTTGAATTGTCAAAGAAGAGTTTGAAAAATTC
>NW_028220292.1:0-10000 GCF_045865225.1 Trachurus japonicus | reverse complement strand
TTGGGTGTGTGCGTGTGTGTGTGTGTGTGTGTGTGTGTGTGGTAGTTAGTGTGTGTCCATTTGTGTGTGTGTGTGTGTGTGTGTGTGTGTTGGATGTGTGTGTATGGTGAGTGTGTGTGTGTGTGTGTGTGTGTTTGTGTGTGTGTGTGTGTGTGTGTGGTAGTTAGTGTGTGTCCATTTGTGTGTGTGTGTGTGTGTGTGTGTGTGTTGGATGTGTGTGTATGGTGAGTGTGTGTCCATTTGTGTGCGTGTGTGTTGGATGTGTGTGTATGGTGTGTGTGTGTGTGTGTGTGTGTGTGTGTGTGTAGTAGTTAGTGTGTGTCCATTTGTGTGTGTGTGTTGGATGTGTATGCATGGTGAGTGTGTGTCCATTTGTGTGTGTGTGTGTGTGTGTGTGTGTGTGTGTGTGTGTGTTGGATGTGTGTGTATGGTGAGTGTGGGTCCATTTGTGTGTGTGTGTGTGTGTGGTAGTTAGTGTGTGTCCATTTGTGTGTGTGTATGACCGACAGACAGTCAGACAGAGAGAATGTGTGCGTTGCCATGGTGACGTTGCCATGGTGAGGTTACCATGGTGAGGTTGCCATGGTGAGGTTACCATGTTGAGGTTACCATGTAACTGTTGGCTGGTGGCTTTAAGGTATGGTGGCAGCTTTAACCATAGGCTTTAACTGCTCTGTGACACCCTCAAACAGATCTAATGTACGACAAATCTGTACTTAGTACGAGCAAAAGGTTTACATTTTCCGAACCATAAGACCTTGCTGAACACGTCCGTGTCACTTTGGTGTTTCTAGAGTAAAAATTGTTGATTGTGTCGCAGGTTGGAAACTTTGGGACGTTTAGAAAATCAGCGCCTACTTTTGAATGGGAGTCAATGGGAGGAGAGAGGGAAATGGCTGCACTCGGAGGCTCTTAGTTTAAATTGTGTTCGTCTCTCTGGTTTTCTGAGCACATGAAGAGATCAAGGATGAGCTTGTCTACAAGCATGCCCGAAATTATGTGTGTAGAGTGTAATCTGTGGCCGTGCTGGCAGGATAGAGAGAAAAATGTGAGAGGATTTTTAGACCCTCTGTCACTCTACCAACTGCCAACGTCCGAACATTCCGTCCCATTGACTTTCATGTTAAATCTGAATTTTGTCAGAAATTTTAATGATTTTAAAACTATACATATATCTGAAACTGTTGAAGATATCAATAAGCTGAGATATAGCTGAATAGTTGAAAGGTTTGTGAACAGTTTAAAAGTTGAATGAAGTCTGTAGCTGAAAGTATGCTGAAGCTATTAGAGGCTGAATGAAGCAGAAGATTTGAAGAGTTTGAAGACTGTTTCAATTCATTTCCTATGAGAGAAAAAATTGCACAAAAAGTTAAATATTTTAAAAAGTATAAATAGTATGAAAGAGAAAAGACATAGCATAAATGTCCTGAAAAAGCTGCACGTTTTGATATATGAATTGTTGAAATAGCACAAAGTATGAAGAAGGAGTTAAACGCAGAAAAAGGGAAGAAGAAGTAAGAATAATAACTAGAAAAAGATAGCATTTCCTGCAGAAAATGCGTGTGAATGCTGAAAGCAGCTGAACGCTGTTGCAGAAGCAATGCTGAATGAGCTGAAGAAATTGTTGAATCAATGCTAAATTAGTTGACGAAACTGCTAAAGCAATGTTGAAAAGACTAATGCTAGAGTAGAGTAGAGTAGAGTAGAGTAGAGAGTAGAGGAATACTTTATTCATCCCTAGGAGGGAAAAAGCTGAAACATATAACTTGTAGTGTGAGATGAATGCTTTTTTAAAGGTAAAAAGCAGTAGAAATGCTAAAGGGAGAAGAAAACATTGAAATTCTGCATGTTTAAATGTAATGGTTAAATAGTTGAAATCTGCAGCTAACCTGACAGGAAGGACAACTGATGAACCAGCACTAACATAGCCGAAGCAATGGCTGAGAATATATTTAAAAGTAGAAGATGTGAGACTTTGTATAAAATGGCTGGAAATTACTTGAATTGTCAAAGAAGAGTTTGAAAAATTCCTGAATTAGGAAAAAAGTTAATGCCTACTGAAATACATTGTAAAACTGACAGCAGAAGAACATTGTTGAAGAATATAGATCGAGCATTAGCTGAGGAGTAGAACATGTAAACAGCGGGTTTAATGGTGTGAAATGGTTGAGAAGAGCCTCAGTAGTTTAGGATACGTGTAAAACAATGTGTTCAACATGACCAAAATGGGGAAATGTGTATTTTCAGTTTAAATAGCTAAAGAACAAAATTAACAGCAACAAGTCCATCAACTACAACAGGAAGATAGAGAGGTACATACAAAACAGTCAGACAACTGTAGGAAAAGTGTGTGCGGTTAGTGTGTCCATTTGTGTGTGTGTTTGTTGTGTGTGCATGTGTGTCTGTTTGTGTGTAATTGTGTAAATTGTGTATGTGTTTGGTAAGTGGTTGTATGTTTGTTGGGTGTGTGTGTGTGTGTGTGTGTGTGTGTGTGTGTGTGTGTGTGTGCGCGTGTGTGTGGTAGTTAGTGTGTGTCCGTGTGTGTGTGTGTGTATGGTGAGTGTGTGTCCATTTGTGTGTGAGTGTGTGTCCATGTGTGTGTGTGTGTGTGTGTGTGTGTGTGTGTGTGTGTGTGTGTGTGTGTGTGTGTGTGTGGTGGTTAGTGAGTGTCCATTTGTGTGTGTGTGTGTGTGTGTGTGTGTGTGTGTGTTGGATGTGTGTGTATGGTGAGTGTGTGTCCATTTGTGTGTGTGTGTGTGTGTGTGTGGTAGTTAGTGTGTGTCCATTTGTGTGTGTGGTGTGTGTGTGTGTGTGTGTGTGTGTGTGTGTGTGTGTGTGTGTGTGTGTGTGTGTGTGTGTGTGTGAGACACTGACAGACTGAGAGAGAATGTGTGTGAATATATGAATTGTTGAAATAGCACAAAGTATGAAGGAGGAGTTAGATCCTGAAAAAGAGCGGAAGAAGTAAGAATAATAATTAGATAGATAGATAGATAGATAGATAGATAGATAGATAGATAGATAGATAGATAGATAGACAGAGAGAGAGAGAGAGAGAGAGAGAGAGAGAGAGGGTGACAGAGGGAGAAGGAGAGACAGAGAGTGAAACACACACACACACACACACACACACACACACAGGTAGATAGATAGACAGACAGATAGATAAATAGACAGACAGACAGATAGATCTAGAGAGAAGGAGAGAGGGAGAGAGAGGGAGGGAGGGAGAAGGGAGAGAGAGAAGGAGAGGGAAGGATAGAGAGAGGGAGGAAGGGAAGGAGAGAGGGAAGGATAGAGAGAGAGAGGAAGGGAGGGAGAGAGGGAGGGAAGGATAGAGAGAGGGAGGAAGGGAGGGAGAGAGGGAAGGAGGGAGACAGAAGAGAGAGAGGGAAGGATAGAGAGAGGGAGGAAGGGAGGGATTATAATTATTATTATTTAGAAGTATATAGTATTGAATAATATCATTTCAGACAGACAGACCCAGAGAGAACAAAAGAGAGAGACAAATAGAGAGGGTGACACAGAGAGAGAGAAAGAGAGAGATAGATAGACAGACAGACAGACAGACAGACAGACAGACAGACAGACAGACAGACAGATAGATAGATAGATAGATAGATAGATAGATAGATAGATAGATAGATAGATAGATAGATAGATAGATAGATAGATATCTATCTATCTATCTATCTATCTATCTATGGAGAGAGAGAGACAGACAGACAGACAGACAGACAGACCATGCCACAGCATGGTGGCAGCTTTAACCATAGGCTTTAACTGCTCTGTGACAACCCTCAAACAGATCTAATGTACGACAAATCTGTACTTAGTACGAGCAAAAGGTTTACATTTTCCGAACCATAAGACCTTGCTGAACGCATCCGTGTCACTTTGGTGTTTCTAGAGTCAAAATTGTTGATTGTGTCGCAGGTTGGAAACTTTGGGACGTTTAGAAAATCAGCGCCTACTTTTGAATGGGAGTCAATGAGAGGAGAGAGGGAAATGGCTGCACTCAGAGGCTCCCAGTTTAAATTGTGTTCGTCTCTCTGGTTTTTTGAGCACATGAAGAGATCAAGGATGAGCTTGTCTACAAACGTGGCCGAAATTATGTGTGTAGAGTGTAATCTGTGGCCGTGCTGACAGGATAGAGAGAAAAATGTGAGAGGATTTTTAGACCCTCTGTCACTCTACCAACTGCCAACGTCCGAACATTCCGTCCCATTGACTTTCATGTTAAATCTGAATTTTGTCAGAAATTTTAATGATTTTAAAACTATACATATATCTGAAACTGTTGAAGATATCAATAAGCTGAGATATAGCTGAATAGTTGAAAGGTTTGTGAACAGTTTAAAAGTTGAATGAAGTCTGTAGCTGAAAGTATGCTGAAGCTATTAGAGGCTGAATGAAGCAGAAGATTTGAAGAGTTTGAAGACTGTTTCAATGTATTTCCTATGAGAGAAAAATTGCACAAAAAGTTAAATATTTTAAAAAGTATAAATAGTATGAAAGAGAAAAGTCATAGCAATATTGTCCTGAGAAAGCTGCACGTTTTGATATATGAATTGTTGAAATAGCACAAAGTATGAAGGAGCAGAAAACTGCTGAAAAAGGGTGGAAGAAGTAAGAATAATAATAATAATAATAATAATAAGTATAAAGATTTGAATAACAATAGTGTGAATGCTTCCAGCATTCACACTAATAAGTATAAAGATTTGAATAACAATAGTGTGAATGCTTCCAGCATTCACACTAATAATAAGTATAAAGATTTGAATAACAATAGTGTGAATGCTTCCAGCATTCACACTAATAATAAGAAGAAAAAATCCACACAATAACAGTAGTGCCCGGGCGAAGCCCGGGCACTGGTCCCTGCAGCTATTTCATAGCTGTTGGGACCAGTGCCCGGTGCGATTGCCCGTGGCCCTAACTAGAAAATGCATTTCCTGAAGGAAATACGGGTGAATGCTGGAAGCTGGAAGCTGAATGAGCTGAATAAATTGTTGAAACTATGCTGAATTAAGTTAAGAAACTGCTGAAGAAATCTTGAAGAGATGAAACAATATATGAAGAGTATGAAATGGTTTGAAATTACTTGAATTGTTGAAGATCAGTATGAAGAGATTGAAAGTCTGAAGTCTACTCGGATTTACTTAAAACTGACAGTTTGAAAACATTTTTGAACCATTACTAATGTAGATTAAACAATATCTGAATAGTAAAAGTAGAAGATGAAAGATGGAGGATTTATGAAATGGGTGGTAATTACTTGAATTAATGAAGAATAGTATGAATGAATTGAAAAGCTTGAGTCTACTCAAAGAAGTTTAAAACTGGTGGCTTGAAAACATTGTTGAACCATTACTAATATATGAAAGAATATCTGAGGAATAAAAGTAAAATAACATAGAAGTTGTTACAATCCTTTAAAGGGAAGGATAAGTTAGAATAACTACATCATATCTGAAGGCTAAAAGTCGAGCATGTAAGAGTAGAAGGGTTGAAATCTGAAATACGTGAGAAAAGATTAAAAAGTAAAAACTTATAAGAAGGACGTTGAATTTGTAAGAAATGTTTGGAAAATTGCTTGAACTTTTGAAGATTGGTGTGAAAAAAATTACATTTCAGTCTACTCAAATGAATAAATATATTAACAGCTTGAAAGCATTTGTTGAACAAATATAAATAAAGATGAAGCAATACCTGAAGAATATAACTTGTAAACAGGAGGCTGAATGATATGGAATGGATGCATTTGTTGTTATTTAAAACAGTTAGAAATTTTTTTTTTGAACCATTACTAATATAGATGAAACAATATCTGAAGTGTAAAAGTAGAATAATATAGAAGTAGTTACAATCCGTTAAAGGGCAGAATAACTAAAAATAAACTACAACATATCTGAAGGGTAAAAGTTAAACATGTTAATAAAAAGTTTGAGGAAAATGTAGAAATCCTGCATCTTTATAGTTTAACAGTTGAATGGTTGAAATCTGAAATAGGTGAGAAAAAAATTAAAAAGAAGAACTAAGAAGGATGTTGGAAAATTGCTTGAATTTTTGAAGATTGGTGTGGAAAAAATAGGTCTTACTCAAATGAATAAATATATTAACAGCTTGAAAGTATTTGCTGAACAAATATGTATAAAAATGAAGCAATACCTGAAGTGTATAACTTGTAAGCAAGAGACTGAATGATAGGGAATGGATGCAAATCCCAGAATTGTTTAAGTGTAAAAAATAGTGTGAAAATATAAATTTTACCACTTTGGTAGACAAACTTGTCCTGTGTCTGACAGTGTGCTCGAAAACGCAGAGAGGCTAACAGAATTTAAACTGGGAGCCTCTAAGTGCAGCCAGTTCCCTCTCTTCCTCTCATTGACTCCCATTGTAAAGTAGGAGCAGATTTTCTGAGAAAAGCAGAAATGACCTCCTTATATTTCTTGCGACGGTGAGAAAAGTTTTTGCCCTACAAACATTTAATGCACATTGGCTCGCTCAGGAAGGTCTTATTGCCCCGATAGTCATGACCACATTCTGGTAAGAGGTACGGTTCTCTTTTCAGAGGCTGTTGTTCGGAGCTGCACAGAGCTCAAATCTCACTGCTCTGCTCTGTGTGGTGCAGACACAGAGAGAGAGACACACACACACACACACAGACAGAGAGACACACAGACACAGAGACACACTGGCTTACAGCTCATAATCAGCCTCTAAATGAGTTTATATCTTTGAGGGGAATTTTTAAACATCTCTAATAATGTATTTCTCTTACATACATTTCAGTTTATTCTTGTAATGGAGATTTCAGGATTTGGAGCTTCTTCATGTCCTGACTTTCCTCTTTAACCCTTTACTTGAACTTTTTCTCATTAATTCCAACAATTCAGACCATTTCTCAACCATTTAAGGACTTTCACATTTTTCATTTATGAATGTATATCTTCACACTCTTTTTTTACACGTGTCTTAAACAATTCTGGCATTTGCATCCATTCCACATCATTCAGTCTCTTTCTTTCTTTCTTTCTTTCTACTCCCTTTCTCTTTCTTTTTACTTCATTCCTTGTTTCCTTGTTTCTACCCCATTTCTATATATACCCCAGTTCTCATAATGGATATTTCAGGATTTGGAGCTTCTTCATGTCTGACTTTAGACTTTCCACCTTCAATCCTTACATTTTACTTTGAAGGACTTGGACTTTTTCCTCATTAATTCCAACAATTCAGGCCATTTCTCAACCATGTAAGGAGTTTCATATTTTTCATTTATAAATTTTAGAGAATATAACTTGTAAACAGGAGGCTGAATGATATGGAATGGATGCAAAAAGTTCAAGTCCTTCAAAGTAAAGGGTTAAAGAGGAAAGTCAGGACATGAAAAAGCTCCAAATCCTGAAATCTCCATTACAAGAATAAACTGAAATGTAAGAGAAATACATTCTTAGAGATGTTTAAAAATTCCCCTCAAAGATATAAACTCATTTAGAGGCTGATTATGAGCTGTAAGCCAGTGTGTCTCTGTAGCTGTGTCCCAATCCAGGGGCTGCATCCTTCGGAGGGTGGATTTGAAGGCCGATTACGTCACAGCGCTGCGCGAAGGCTGTCCCAATTCGTCTAAATTCGAAGGCTCCTCCAAATGCAGCCTCCAAATGCGTCCTCCTTTCCCCTGCATTCGGAGGATGCACCGCTACTATCCTTCGCGGCCTCCCGTATCCCAAGATGCTTTGCTGCACCGTTGTTGTTATTAGCAACCTAGCCGCTAGCTATCGAACGTAGCAGCTCCGTGCTGTAGCCATGGTAACCCGGCTCTGCGGCCAGCTCGGAGGTGTGGCTGCCCGCTGCTGAGCTCTGCTCTGGCTGCACAGGTGAGGAGCGGAGGCAAAGCATCTGAGTGTGACAACTTTTAATAAGAAAGCTATGAAAACACATTACTTGTGCTCTTTATTCTCTACTCACTTAACAGCCTTAACAGCCTGAAGCTTAGCCCCCTGGCTGCTGTTCAATGGTTTGTTTATTAGTATATTAATGATAACTGCCCTTGTATTGATTCTACTTCTTTAAAAAAAAAAAAAAAAAAAAAAAGTGAGGGGCGGAGGAGCAGTAGAGCCGTTGCAAGCGCCATTTTTTAAATGTTTAACGTTCGGCCGTTGTTTACGTTACGCCGTTGTTTACGTTCGGATCAGGAAAAGCTCTGAAGGCTAGACCGTCCCATTTACCGACCGTTGATGCGGCCCCCGGAGGAGCCTCCGAAGCCGTTGCCTCCGGAGACCGCGTAGGCTGGGTCCTCCGAAGGCTGCAGCCCCTGAATTGGGACACAGCTTGTGTCTGTGTGTCTCTCTGTCTGTGTGTGTGTGTGTGTCTCTCTCTCTGTGTCTGCACCACACAGAGCAGAGCAGTGAGATTTGAGCTCTGTTCAGCTCCGAACAACAGCCTCTGAAAAGAGAACCGTACCTCTTACCAGAATGTGGTCATGACTATCGGGGCAATAAGACCTTCCTGAGCGAGCCAATGTGCATTAAATGTTTGTAGGGCAAAAACTTTTCTCACCGTCGCAAGAAATATAAGGAGGTCATTTCTGCTTTTCTCAGAAAATCTGCTCCTACTTTACAATGGGAGTCAATGAGAGGAAGAGAGGGAACTGGCTGCACTTAGAGGCTCCCAGTTTAAATTCTGTTAGCCTCTCTGCGTTTTCGAGCACACTGTCAGACACAGGACAAGTTTGTCTACCAAAGTGGGGGAAAATTATGTGTCTAGAGTGAAATTTGTGGCCGTGCCGACAGGATAGAGAGCAAAGTGTCAGAGGATTTTTTGAACCTCTGTCACTCTAGCTGATGTCATCATCACTCTAGCTCTGAAAATTCCGTGCCATTGACTTGCATGTTAAATTTGAATTTTGTCAAAAAATTATCATGAACAGTTGAAGTGTACTGATCAATAACGGTAGAAGATATGAAAAAGTTGAATATACCGTGAATACTTGAAAGTTTTGTGAACGTTTTAAAAGTTGAATGAAGTCTGTAGGTGAAAGTATGTTGAAGCAGTTGAAGTTCAAAGAAGGAGAAAATTTGATGAGTTTGAAGACCGTTTCAATGTATTCCTATGGGGAAAAATTTTTCAATAAAGTTTGAATATTTTGAAAAGTATGAATGATATGAAAAAGTTGAATACATCCAATGATCTCCTGAAGAAGCCGCACGTTTTGATATATGAATTGTTTGAATATTATGAAGTATGAAGAAGTAGTTAAGGGCCAAAAAAGGGAAGATAGAATAATAATAATAAAGATTTGAATAACAATAGTGTGAATGCTTTCAGCATTCACCCTAATAACTAGGAAAAAATCCACACAATAACAGTAGTGCCCGGGCTTCGCCCGGGCACTGGTCCCTGCAGCTATTTCATAGCTGTTGGGACCAGTGCCCGGTGCGATTGCCCGCGGCCCTAATTACAAGAGGGTAGTAGCTAACGTTAGCTAGCTAGCAGCTAGTTGATATTGCTCTGGTTGATATTACATGAGAAAAAAAGCAATCTGTAATTATTGGCATCTGTACATGCAATTGTAGGGTGTGAGAATTGTGTACCTAGAAATAACTAAGTTTGGGCTTCTTCTAGAGGGGAAAGTTGCTGAAGTTAATGTGCTATAACATCGAACCATCTTGTTTATTTTCTTTTTCATGCATGATAGCAGCTAGTTAGCAGACAGGGATCCCGCACAGCCTGCCTCTTTTACTGTAGCTGCTAATGTGTTAAATGGAAACACAATGTGTTGTTACGTAGCTAGCTAATGTCAGTACATAGAACTAAATTCAAAATGGGTCATTCATTTGATGATCTGTGGATTGCATCGTTTTCACCTTTTTCACCAATGATGGAGAATGTCTCTATGCCTAAAAATTTCGTGAATGTGGTGACGTAGGGACGAGGGCGGGGACTGCTAACTCCATCGGCTGACAAGAAGTTAGCCAAAACGACCGGATCGCTTACT
>NW_028220291.1:0-14360 GCF_045865225.1 Trachurus japonicus | reverse complement strand
TGATAGATATCACGTGACGTCACACAGCGTTCGCAGCCGGTCACAGCGCCATCTTGGGTACCGACTTCCAAAGGCAGTCTATGGGCTGTGACATCAAATCTCACAAAAATAGTGGATAAACCTTTTTTTATTACATGGCACTATTGAATGTCGTATTCCGATAATTTATTGATATTTCTGATATTTATTTACATCTTGATTTTGCATTTAACAGTCTGTTATTCCTGTTTAACAGATCGTTGCTAAGTAAAATACACCGTTGCTAGGGACGCCGCTCTGATCAGCGCAGCACAGAAAAGAGAAACTATGCAGGATATTTACTTTGTTTCATTTTTTACCGTCATTAAACAGCTTGGGAGACATGTAGCCTACGCCAAGGGAGGCTGCCTCACTCTACTGAGTGTGAGCGGCACGTACGTTCACGTTGCTTTCGTGAATTGTAAACACACAGACGCCCCCTCGGTTTTAGCGTCCAGCAGTTTAGCAGCTAATTCAACAGCAGTGATGGATAACTCTACCGGAGAGCCTCAACATGAGCTTCATCTGAGGAATAAACAGCAGCTTTTACCTGACGGGAGACCGACGCCTGAGCTACGGTAGCTAACAGCTAGCAGCTTTTACCTACTTTCTCTCTCTCCCTCCCTCCCTCCCTCCCTTTCTTATACACGCACACGCGCGCGCACACACACACACACACACACACGGCCCAGGTTGTCTGTCATATCTGTTGTAAACCTTGTAATAACAGCTTGTTGAGTACAGTTAACACTATTGCTGCCTCGGTTTGAGTGTGGATTAATAGTTAACGGTTTGTTTAATGTGAGTGGTGGTCATCGCGTCCTGATGAGTTGGGTTTTAATAACAGCTGAGCTGATAACGTAGCTGTGTAGATGGCGTGGATTGTGATGAGAAGGTGTTGCGCATATTAAGACTTATTTGTGCAAACCATTGTGCAAAACCTGTTTGTTGTGCCTTTTTGCGTGATAAGATGATTTGCCGAATTCTTCTTCCATTCCTGCAGCCTTTTGTCTCAATGCAAAATGTCCAGATATTTTATTACTTTATGAAAATGTCTGTGAGTTAAAAAAGAAAAAAGAAGTGGGCTACGCATTTTTGATTTGATTTGGCTTTTCGTGTATTTGGTTAAACACATATAAGTAACAGGAGAGAGACAGTGAGCGAGAGAGAGAGAGAGAGACGAGGAGAGAGAGGGAGAGGTCCGCTGGGTGAGCTAGATTAAGTTTTAACGGGAGAGAGAGCGGCGCACCGCGCTGTCAAAGATCGTCTCAGCAGAAAGGTGCTGGAGGTGTGTGCTTTCAAGGCAAGGCCATCAAAATGAGAAATATCCATATCCAAACTACATCAGGCAGCAGTCTTCTAGTCAGAGAGGATGTGGCTGCACTGAGCTGAATAGAGGTTAACTCAGTGTTCGGTACCCAGCATGGCGGCGGCCAGGTGGAACGCACCGTGACGTCACCTACTGATAAGTATCAATACTTTTATGAACTTAGAATATCTTGCTAGTTTACTTATTGTTATACTTTAAGTATACTTCTAAATTTACTTAGCATATTACTTGTAGCATACTATCTTTATACTTGAAAAATACTTCTTTAGGTATTCTTAAAGTTAACTCACTAGATGTTAAATGTATTTACAAAATCACAAGACAGAATGTTGAGAGCAAGTTTTATATATTTTAGTAACATTTCCAGAGAAAACAAAGACATCCCTCTTTGTCAAAAAAATGTTACGGAAAAAGTGAACATTTGCTTATAAAAATGTAAACAACTGTCTCCAACTGAGAACTAAAGTCCTTCTTTGTAAATAATAAAAAAAAAGGTAAGAAAGTACACATCTTTGGAACAAATAACTTGATAAAAACAAAAACAGTTTCATGACTTCTTTTCAGCCATTTGCTTTGCATAGTTTATGTTGTTGCATTTCTTCCTTATGATGCGTCTCACATCTTGAATGGTGGTGTCCGGGAACTTCTCCTGGGCATGGGCTATGAGTGAAAAAACACACACATAGAAAACAAAACATTACTTCAGTGTTATTTTTATTCACTATCCACATTAACACACATGTTATTCGAATCCCCAATAATGCACTCACCAAGTATAGCATCGAGCTTTGTATTGTCCAGCTGTGGCTTTGATTCCACATCCTTGTGAGCCCCTGACTGCCTCCCGGTCAAACTGGAATTGGATAGTGTTTCTCTACCATAGACGAGCACTGCGAGATCCCCAATGTACAATGCTGAATTTGTAGTCCGCAGCGACTTCAGCTTTCGCCTTGTTACTTTAACGTCATGCCCTGGCACAAGAAGCACCTGCAAAACATTTGAATGTTACTTACCAAATAATGATTATATGGTGTTCTTTGGAAATCTACTGTATCTATTACCGTAATCTGTGCAGTGAATATGCATTGGCATAGTCTATAAACTAACTAATCCATCATTAATCCAGTCCAGCACAAAGTTGATGAATATGCTTTCTTTCTAGCGTATGTGTACAATCAAAAGGTGTAAAGGTATTTACCAGAGATTGGATCAAGTCACACATGTGCAAGTCTTCTTTAAGTCTCAAGTCTTAACCTTCAAGTCTCAAGTAAGTCCAAGTCATTTTCCTTTTGGGCAAGTCAAGTCAAGTCAAGTCACAGGTTTTGTCAAGTCAAGTCCAAGTCAAGTCCTGCATAGGTCAAGTCAAGTCCAAGTCAAGTCACCTTATTATTGCAATTTCACCCGCAGAATCTAATCTAAATAAGTGAAGACAATAGAATAGAATGACAACACCATTCTCAGCCTGCACTCATACCAAGTAGTTTTAGATAGGTAATTTCATATTTCATATTTGTGGTGTTTGAGAGAAAAACACAGCAAATGTCACTGTACATGTATAGTTAAAGCAGAAGTAAGTGATATATTTGTGTTAATATAAGTCTTAAATAGTTATATCTTCCGACAGCAATCACTTACATAGAGTGTTTGGACTGAAACACGGGTCTGTCAGTCCCTCTGCTCTGCTCTGAGCCGAGGAGAAAACATTTATCGTATCCTACAGTTTTTATCCAATGAGGAGAGAGAACGGCATGCAGGGCTGTGTGTGCAGCCAAGGGACGCCGTGAATGTGGTGACGCAGGGACGAGGACCGTTATGGTGCGTTCAAGGCAACTCGTAACTCGTATTTTTCCGACCGTGAAGTCATACCAGTTCGATCTGGTACGACTTCACGGGTCAGAAGTTACGAGTGGCCGTTATAGTGACTTTCACCGGTAAAACAGGTCGGAAAAACACGAGTGGGTTGCCTGGAACGCTACAAAGTCGTAAGTTGTGACTTGAAGCTGTAATTTACGATTTCAAAAGCCTGCCTGGAACACAGCATTAGCGAAAACGACCGGACCACTTACTTCTGCTTTAAACAGGGGCCAGTGTAATCAGCGCCCTGCTGTTTAGAGTGTTATACCCTGTATGACCCATAAGAGGGCGCAAGGAGTATTTTGTATAAAGGCAACACTGGGGTTGTGCCTCTGTTCAATCAATGATGTGTGCAGTAGGCTATGTTGTTGTTGACCTGCCTGCCTGCTAATAAAATGGCAGCTGTCTACTAGCTTGCTAAGTCGTCGTTTTTCACCTCCTTCCCCACATGGTCTGCCGACACGACAATATTCAAAAGTCAAAGAATGTGAAACATCCCAGGATGCTACGATTGACAGACAAACCAATCAGATAACAGCTGTAGTTGGGTTGCAGCACCATCTGCAGCAGTGAGAATGTGGGGCTGAAGGAGAGGAGGTTAAAAAAGGACACGTTAGCTCCTCGCTATGGTAATGCTGGTAACAGGTGACTGTTACTGTTGTTGTATGTCTATGGTTACTGTGCATCTGCCCCGACTCTGAACAGCGACTCTGAACTGTGTGTCTGCCCAGACTCTGAACAGCGACTCTGAACTGTGCGTCTGCCCAGACTCTGAACAGCGGCGACGCGGCGTTAATGAAGCAGCGTCAGGCCGCTCACCGTCACTGAAACTCTGGATGCAATCTCCGATTAAATACACTGAGCTGCGAGCGTCATTGCACGCCATGGATTTATTATATTATAATAGATCCATATAGCACGCCCGATGCAGCGACCCCGATGGCCCCTTTGCTTCGTATCAACCGGTATCAAACCCCCTTCTCACTCTCTCTCTCCGGTGCTCCTTTCAAAATAAATGCATGAAAAGTCCGGGGGAAAACAAAACAAAACAAAACACCGACTGAGCTGGTGCTGTGACAGTGAGAAATTCGGCGGTGGCGGCTGGCCATTTAAGTCATTCAAGTCATGTGTCTCAAGTCAAGTCAAGTCCCGAGTCTTTAACGTCCAAGTCCGAGTCAAGTCGCAAGTCTTTTATTTTTTTGTCAAGTCAATTCAAGTCACGTCAAAATTGCGACTCGAGTTGACTCGAGTCAAAGTCACAGTGACTCGAGTCCCCATCTCTGGTATTTACCATTTCATCAGGGTTAGACATCACTTGAGGAGAGCCAGGTGGAGAAAATGGTGGGTCTCCAGATGGTGTGGATGACCAGGTGGATGCAGGAGGTGAGCTCTGCACTGTGATTTTTTCAATAACCTCTTTCAGCTGTGTCACCACTGCTGGGAGCTCTGTAACAGGAATGAAAACAAGAGGGGACAACAAGGGAACAAAAGTTTTTGTGTCATTACTGTGTTTTGAGACCATTTTAAAACATTACATAGTCATTTGTATCATGAAAAGCATGGCTGGAGGTAGAGCTGATTATGGAGGAGCAGGAGGTATGAGGAAGCTGAATCAGCCATAAGTAATCTATAAAAAGAAGATTGAGGCCAGATATGGGCCTTTTTCCTAGCCTCGTAAACCAGCCTCCCCCGGAAATGCATTTCATTTCATTTCAGAGGGGGAGTCTGGCCTCATCGTCTGACAGCCGAGCCAATCAGCGCCGCCGCTGTGATTGACACAGCACGTTGGCCAATCAGGGCCTGAAAACATCCCTACATGGACTGGACTCACCTACAACAAACATGGCGGAGCTACGTTTTTGTTGTGGTGGCCATCTTTAGGACCTAGTGCCACCTGACAGTCGCGGAGAAAAATGGCCAGTCAATGCGCATCTTTCAGCTTCAGAAAAACAACCCTATTCAAAGAAAATTGGTATTTTGGGTTTCGATCCCTATTTAATTGCCTCCCTCCGTACAAACGCTCTGTTCTGATCCAGATCCACTGGACTTACAAAGTATAGCTGACGCAGCTGAAAATAAGTTAAATAGTGAAACAGCGGCGCTTTTATAGCCGGTTTTATGATTAAACTCTGAATATAACCTGCCAGGATCAGGTGTGTCTACTACACAAATGATAATCAGACTATGTCCACATCCACGGAGGAGGGAGGGGGTGGGGGTTAGTTAGCTAACGCTTGGCTACGTAACTTTAGCAAGACACAAACATAATTTACTTGAGATGAAGGAGAGACCAGACCTGAGGGTCTAGAGTGGTCTGTGGGGGTCCAGTGATCCCTTTTGATGGCAGCGACCCACCTCTGTCTTCTTTCATTGTTTTTAGAGATATTGTAAAACATAAGTCCTGCTAAATTAAAATTACAATTGAATTACTTAGACAGACAGTCATACGTGTGCATGAAGCATTACCCTGTGTTAGGTTAAGCTAGCGGGCTAACGTTACATTAACGTTAGCTTTTTTCAATTACCGGTAACGTTAACGTATACACTGAGTATGACATGACAAAGTGACAGATTTAATCAATGTTATAGCAATAAAAGCTTTAAAATTCAACAACTTACCACCGAACATCAAAACCTTTGCTGGGAAAAAGGCTGGACCTTCTGATTTTTTTCTGCCTAAGCCCCACTTTACCTCCATCCAGCCGTCGTCTTCCAGATCAGGGCACTGGGTGATTAATTTTGGACATCGCTGCTGGTCTTCAATACTCATCCATGAAGTCTTTCCAACTTCCACAGTCTTGTCCTTGAAATAATAAATGGCAAATGCCATTGTGGTACGCTGAAAATTCCTCTTTCCCCCTTCTTTCTTTCCTCGTTGAAAACAGGACCGTTTTGGGGGTTTTTTTTTAAGAAAAAGAAAAAAAAGACCGTTAACTACTTAAGTGGGCGCCAATTTTAAATTGGGCTCCTCCCATTGGCAGTCAGGTAGGGAGGCGGGGCCACTGGCGGGAAGCACGCTGCGTGAGCGTGACCAGTGCGCGACCACACAGTCTACTCAGCGAGAGCAGAAAGAGGCTCTCTGAGTTAGCTCATCAGAGCTAACATGGCGACGCGTCGTGGGCCATATAAAAGATATTTGGAGGAGTACACGGCAGAGATTCCACGGACCACCAAACACAGATGGAAAGTAAAAGTAAGTAACAGATAATGAATTTCAGGTAGAATCTGGAGTTTTGTTCGTTTCTGTTTGTACAGGCCTCTCAGGTAGTAGTAGCAGTGTGTAGCTAGCTTGTCAGGGCTGCATAGGGGATCACATGGGATCACGGTGAAGCACGGGAGGGTCACCAACGGTTGTAAATTATTGTTGTGTGAGCTGTGAAGATCCTGGTCGCACTGCACGCAGACCCAAGAGGGTCTGGCTGCAGACCTCCACTGTCAGACGCTTCCTTGCGGACCTCCACTGTGAGGCCACCTCCATTGTGGGAACGGAAGTTGATTCGTAAAACCAATGACACCAAATCAAAGGACATAATTTAAATTTAAAAATATTTTTTTATTTAATTATTAAATAGCCAATTTAGCTATATAATTTTATTCATATATTAAGCCCAGCGTTTGTACATTATTGACCACTTTTTCTTATTCTTCATGTTTAAATAATAAAAGAAAAATCACAAATACATGCTTCCAGTTTATTCGTTTTTATTTTGAAAAGCTTTGAATCAACTTCCGTCCCCACAATGGAGGTGGCCTCACAGTGGAGGTCTGCAAGGAAACGTCTGACAGTGGAGGTCTGCAGCCAGACTCCTCTCGCTTGCGCTGTGGAGCGCAGTGTGCACGCTGGCAGGTTCAGTTCTATTTTCGCGAGCACAGAGAGCGCCGTTTGTCAAGCTCCTGTGTAAAACCGAGTGAATACGTGACATGAGTAATAACTGAAATTTATATTTGAACACCCCACATTTCCAGGGCAGTACAGAACTACAGGATAACACGGAAGATCACATGAGTCAGCCCAGTGCTTCCCACAGAGAAGGTAGAGATGATGTCAACAGCAGAAGCTCCTCCACACCTACGCTTTTGGATACTGTCCTTCAACAGGTAATATGAAATGACACAGTTTTAGTACAAGTGGAATCATATCTTGAAATATGCCAGGACATATGTTGCCAGGATACCCCCCTCCCAATATTTCAATTTTAAGAATCTTCCCTAAACTGTGCTGTCAGCTCCTCTAGTAGACATAATCATTAGCACATGTCATATGCCATGTCACTGATTTATTTTTCTCCCATAAGACTAGAGGCAGCTGAGGTCTAACTAACTTTTAAGTTGTCTAAAATGAAAGTGTACACATACTCTGTTTATGATTTGGTGATTGGACTTGACATAAAGGGAGTTCATTCTTTCTATTGTTCATTGTCTTTCTCTTGTTAATCTGTAGAATGCCAATCATGATGATGGCATCAGCACAGATGGTCACATGAGTAACACTTCCACCAATGGAGAGGAAGAAATTAACTACTCCACCTGTGAAGATGAACAAAGAAATGAAAACTCCTCCACAACCAGCCTGCTGGATATGGACATTCAAGAGGTACACTTGTAGAATTGTTTTAGGGTGGGGGGGGTACACTAGGCCAACTTTGTTAAGATTAGCCCCTTTTTAGACAGCCTGTTCAGCATGGGTTTTATGCGCCTCGCTGGTCTGTTTAAACAGCTCTGACGTGGGCTTGGGGGTCTCTGAGTTTCACCAACAAAACTCTTATTAAAGACATTAAAGTTGAAATTTATTTCCATGTATGACCCATGCTTGGTCACATTAGAAGTCAATTTAAAGTCAGATGATGTTTTTACTGTTCTCAAATGTAAAAATGGGTCACATTGGACCCTCAGCATTTTTTTTAAAGGTTAAATAACCTGTTACTTAAACATTTTTCATTGTGCTGTGATCTTAAAGCTCCAGTGTGTACCTTATTTGGCTTTTTATTAGCAAAAATCAAATATTTATGTCATAAATACAACTAACAATAATGATTAATGAATTAATTGATAATTTCAATCATTGATGTATTAACTACATTTTTCATTCTCTTGACTTTCTTCACATGTAGAATGATAATTCAGATGACCAAGTCAATACAGAAGAACACTGGAGTAACACTTCCAACAGTGAAGATAAAGATGATGAACTCAACACTAAGAACCCTACCACAAGCCAATTGGATGTGGACATTTCAGAGGTAAATGCCCCATTCTATGTGGTAATTTATATACATTTATTGTCTACTCTTTTAAGTTTGCTGCTACTCATTCTCATATATATATATATATATATATATATATATATATATATATATATATTATATATATATTATATATATATATATATATATATATATATATATATACACACACACACCTACCTTTTCTCTTTCTTTATATCTCTATCTCTTTTCTTATATCAATAGGACAGTGAAGACCAAGCAGATGGTGACAAGCCCCTGTATCCCGGTGCACCCGTTTCCAAAGAAGAAAGTTTATTGATGCTGATGTCGTATGTGCTGCGGAACAATTTAACGGGCAAAGCACTTTCTCACTTACTGGAACTGTTCAATCTGATGTTTCCAGGTCTGATTCCACCCTCACATTACCTTTTCCACAAAGAATTTGGAAGTTCATCACAGTCTGAAGTTCACTTTTATTGTGGAAAGTGTTTAGCATACCTTGGCATTTGTGCAGACTGTCCCTCTCATTGTACACTGTGCAACACAGTATTTGACGCCAAGACAAGTTTAAAAAATGGCTTCTTCTTTCTTGTAATTCCCCTTCATGCACAGATAAAACAACTTCTGGAGGAACATGATGTCAATCTTACTGAAAAAACTAGATCCTTCGATGTTTTAACCGACATACAGTCTGGTGGAGAGTATCAAAAATTGTGTGACAGTGGAGTTCTTGGAAAAGATGATTTGACTCTGATTTGGAATTGTGATGGGGCACCAGTATTCAAAAGCTCTAAATGCAGCATTTGGCCAATTCAGTGCCAGATAATTGAACTGGAACCAGAAATGAGAAAAAGGCACACTTTGATGTCAGCATTATGGTTTGGGCCAACTAAACCATCCATGTTAACATTGCTGACACCATTTGTGAAAGAAGCTTCATTATTAGAGACCGAAGGTATTGACTGGCAAGACAGACAAGGACACAGCCATGTTTCCAAAGTGTTTGTGCTGATTTGTAGCTCTGATTCTGTAGCTCGTCCATTGCTTCGCAACACTAAACAGTTCAATGGATTTTACGGCTGTGATTTTTGCTTGCACAGAGGTGGTAAATCGTATCCATACGAACAACCTGAACCCCCACGTAGAAATGAGAGGGACCATTTTAGTCATGCAATGTCAGGCACAACTGATGAGCCAGTGTTTGGAGTCAAAGGGCCATCTCCTTTAATGCAGCTGCAACACTTCCAAATGATAAATGGATTCATTCCTGAATATCAACACAATGTTTGCCTTGGAGTCACTCGGCAGCTCTCAACACTATGGTTTGATACAACAAACAGTGATTCCCCCTGGTACATAGGTAAAGAAATTGCTGAAGTTGATAGGCGACTTGTAAAAATCAAACCACCTGTTGAAATTACTAGGACGCCAAGATCACTGACTGAAAGGAAGTTCTGGAAAGCTTCAGAGTACCGAGCATTTCTCCTTTTCTATTCTCTGCCTGTATTGAAAGGCATACTCCCTGCAAGATTTTGGAACCATTTGTTCCTACTGGTGTTTGGCATATATACTTTATTGCAGGATACCATAAAGACCAAAAGCATCCAGATGGCAGAGCTTGCTTTGAAAAAATTTGTCATTGAGTTCCAAAGACTGTATGGGAAAAACAAAATGACCTTTAATATACACTTGCTAACACACACTGCACAAAGTGTCAAACACTGGGGGCCATTATGGGCGACGTCGACCTTCTCATGGGCACTCTCATGAAGTATTTTCATGGAACACAGTATGTCCCTTCACAAATAGTTAGAACATTTCTGTTGTGGAGAGAATTGCCGCAAAGGGCCAAGAACACTATCCACCCAGAACATGAAAAGGTTCAATCTTTTGTTGAAGAACTTTGCTTTAATAAAAGAAAAACAGAAAATTGTGAAATACTAAATGAACGTGTCAGAGGTTTTGGTCATCCCCCGATGCAGGAAAGTATTAAAATGTCATATAGGCTTGCCATTACAAAGTTGTGTGGAATTCTAAGCAACTGCTTCTGGTCTTACAAAGGTTTTTTGGTCGATGGAGTTCTGTATCACAGTCAAAACTATGACAGACTAAAGAAGAGATACAACAGCGCTGTATGCTTGAAAGATGGTACATTTTGTTTAATTAATGACTTGGTTGTTTTTAAACAGATGTGTACTCATGAAATTTCTGCAGTCTGTCAGTGTGCTAAACAATGTTGTGTTTTAGTTGAGGTACTTACTAAATCACACAGGCCTGTATGTAAAGATTCACAGATCAATGTACAAAGTACTTTCATGTATCAGGTTAAAAAGACTGAAACTGTGAATGCTGTCTGGCCTGACATGATTAAAACAAAATGTGTTCTTGTTGAAACAGATGATGCGGTGTACATAACAGCGCTGCCAAATCCTTATGAAAGGGACTAGAATCAAAGGGACTTGATCAATAAAGTCAAATCAAATGTTTCTCTGTTTTTGTGTATATTTTTAAGGTACCATACATAAAGATGATGCAATTGAGCACACATACTATTTACTGTAAACGTTTAATCTCTCCAACTCACTATTAGTCCATGAGCCAAGACCCCAAAATTGGCCTCCCGCAATCGAACGGGTGGGCAATTTCTAGTTTGTTTTTTTGACTTGGTAGACATCTCTAGTGAACAGTTTGGCATGATAACCATTGCAAACAGGTAGCTTAGTGGTGGTTATCATGTGTTGAATAGGTGGACCGGTAGAGTGGAAACTTGAAAACTGTGTATAGCGCTTGTTCGGTATTATGCTGTTTGTTGACCACTCAGTGCCTAAATCACTTCAAGGATGTTTTTCCCTTTTATCAAGACCCTACTATTAATAATAATAGACTCACCTCAGGAATATGTGAATCACATGAAATAGCCAACGTTTTTAGAATGTTTTACTTTTCATGCAATAACAAGAACAAACAAATATTTTTTTTTACATAATTAAAATCAACTAAAGAGCTTGCTCCTCCTGTCACAAATAATGTGGAGCATACTGCCAGTACAGTATTTCAAGAGTCCCTCTGTCAATGACCTACGCCTGGCCAACAGCCTGAACGAGTTCTACTGCTGCTTTGAAAGACAATGGGACAGACCTGATATCCCCCACACCTCCAACCACCAGCCATCGATCAGCAACAGCTCCTCCAAACCTGGACCACCTACACAGCCCCACACCCCAGTGCCACCCTCCCCCACACCTCTCACACCTCTCTCCATCGTAGAAATCAAATCAAATCAAATCAAAGAAGGAGAGGTGAAGAGACTGTTTAAACGGCTGAACCCCTGCAAAGCTGCAGGCCCAAACTCTAGCCATGTTCCTACTAAAATCAGCGGGTCAACGCAGGTTTTTTAAATGTGGGTCGACCCGCTAACAATCGGCATTTGGCTCCTTTCCCATTGACCAAAATGAGCCGGGTCTGTCTGTCTAACCCCCGCATAAACCAGTCGCCCCGCTTTCATTCGCAGTGCGAGAAACACCGTGTCATGCCCCAGCCGCCCGCCACGGAGGACAGCGAGTCTGCCACGGTCGCCTTATGATGGACGTCCGCGGCACAACATGTCAGTTAAACAGACTGTCGCTTCTTTTTTTTCAATCTTTTTTGGTCAGTGTTCTTTGATCTTTTGATCAAATCACAGTCTTGAATGCAAGCAGAGTTTTGTTTTGGTAGCCTACGTGAGACGCGACTGGTGCGATGATGTGGCATCACGTAACGCCCAATGTCATATAAATTAGCAGGTTGAGCCGGGTCTGGTGTTCCCACTGCAAGCCGATCAGAGCGATTTTAACCCGCGTCTCTTGCCGAGTCATTTGACACGGGTCGACGGGGGGGCATACATCAGTCCGACTGCCCAAAAGTGCTACAGTGTTAAGGTTAGGTTTAGGGTAAGGTTGAGGGTTAGGGCTACTTAAGTCGGAGAAATGGGAGGTCGGACTAATGGACGCAAAAATAAAGAAATGTATGGTCGGAGAAATGGGTAGTCAGACAGATGTCCCGGGTTGACGCGGGTCGGTGCGCCTTTCTCTCTGCCACTAAAAGCCGATTGTTTCTGGGTTTAAACGGGTTTTTTGGCCAGTGGGAAAGGGGTATAAGTCTCCCCCTCCACCCTGAAGCACTGAGCCAATCAGCTGTCTCCGGTGTTCACACACATTTTTAACACCTCACTGGAGACCTGTCATGTGCCAGCTTGCTTCAAGGCCTCAGCCATTGCTCCAGTTCCCAAAAAGACAAGGCTCACAGGCCTTAATGACTACAGACCTGTTGCTCTGACTTCTGTGGTCATGAAGACTTTTGAGTGCCTCGTCTTGACCCACCTTACATTACAGTTCACCTACAGAGCCAACAGATCTGTAGATGATGCTGTAAACATGGCCCACTTCATCCTCCAGCACCTGGACTCCCCAGGATCCTATGCCAGGATACTGTTTGTGGACTTCAGCTCTGCCTTCAATACGATCATCCCAGCTCTGCTCCGTGACAAGCTCTCCCAGCTTAATGTGCCTGACTCCATGTGCAGGTGGATTACGTACTTCCTGACAGACAGACGGCAGTTGGTGAGGCTGGGGAAGCATGTCTCTGACACCCAGACCATCAGCACTGGATCCCCTCAAGGGATTTCTCCTCTGCTGTTCTCCCTGTACACCAACAGCTGCACATCTGGACACCAGTCTGTCAAGCTCCTGAAATGTGCGGACGACACCACCCTCATCGGCCTCATCTCTGATGGGGACGAGTCGGCCTACAGCAGCGAGACGGACCCTCTGGTGTCATGGTGCAGCATGAACAACCTGGAGCCCAACGCTCTGAAGACAGTGGAGATGATAGTGGACTTCAGAAAGGACCAAGCTGCCCCCCCCTGTCATCCTCTGTGACTCTACAGTGACCCTGGTTGAGTCCTTCTGCTTCCTGGGCACCACCATCTCCCAGGAGCTCAGATGGGAGCAGAACATCAGCTCCCTCACCAAGAAGCCTCATCAGAGGATAGGCTATACTTCCTGCTGCAGCTGAAGAAGTTTCACCTCCCTGTGAAGATGCTGGTGAACTTCTACACTGCCACCATTGAATCCATCTTCACATCCTCCATGACAGTCTGGTGTGCTGCAGCTCCTGCCAGAGACAAGGCCAAACTGCAGCGTGTCATTCACTCTGCCCAGAGGACGATCGACTGCAGCCTCCCATCTCTTCAAGAGCTGTACATCTCCAGGACCCTGAGACCAGAGCCAGAATTGCTGCTGACCCCTCTCACCCTGGACACAAACTCTTCCAGCCCCTCCCCTCTGGCAAAAGGCTCTGGTCCATCCGGACCAGGACCTCACGCCAAAAGAACAGTTTCTTCCTCTCTGCAGTCAGCCTAATGAACAATGCCCCAGTTCCCCCTAAATAACCCTAAACCTATGGATGTAATATGCTATAATGTTAATGTCATCTTTACTCACTACATCTTAGCCTTCTTAACCTTGGATGTATATAAACCATTAAAAATGTTCCCTGTATAATGTGATTTCACAAAAGTCCTCTGCTACTTCCTGCTAACAGCAGTATTAAAGCCGATTTTCCCCCTCGCTCCCTCATGCACCCAGTGGAATTAGCGCCAACTAGTGGTGCAAACAAATATTATCTGCAGGGCCTTTCTGCAACTGCAAAGGTGCTCTAAATCATCAGTAGTGGCACACAAATTATGAAATGTGCAACATCGGAGAATGGCCATAATTGGTGTATATGGCATTTTTATGGTCAAAATAGTGAATGCATGATAAATATTGTTAAGCTACTCTTGTGCAAAGGTTATCATACCAATTAATAATATGGACATATATAGGAATAATAAAATAGCAACAAAAATTTGCCCACCCTTTCGATTGCGATTGGTGGTCTGGCTCATGGACTAT
>NW_028220290.1:0-57436 GCF_045865225.1 Trachurus japonicus | reverse complement strand
CTGAAATAAAGTCTGATCCAAACATCTGGAGAGACTCAGAGCACAGCTGCCAACAGCTGCTTTCATCATTGAGATCTCTTCTACTGAATATGAAACAGTGAGTCATGATGAGACACTGAAGTCATCATGAGGAGAAACTCCTGATCCCAGTAGTTCATCACTGTGACTGATGAAAGCTGCACAGCTCATGTTTGAAACACTCTGAGATTTTGTCTTCAGTATTCACCTTATTCTCCGGGGCAACCATGGAGTCAATGGAACGCTGTGAGATTGTGTTGGAACTTCCGGTGACGACCGGAAGTCGTATAGTAGGCTACATTAGCGGTAGCTTGATTATTTGAGTCCGTTCTCAGATGTTTCTTGTTGGCAAATCCGGGTTTTTTTTTCCCGTTGTCGATTGCAAAAAATGACGAGCATTATAAAGAGGAAGCTACAATCACTGGAAGAAAACGTGTGAGTTTTTATAGCAGTTGAGCATCGACCTCATCTTCTGTCCCAGTGTGTGTGGAGCTCTGTACGACCTGCACCCACCTCCATCTACTCTAGAGTCTGGTTAAAAATAATTAAATAAATCCCCGTGTCCCCGCTGATTTCAGCCAAGGTGAGCAGCTTGTTTGGAGAGTAGGAGCGAATTAAAAAAAAAAAAAAGAACCGCTATCACAGCCCGAAGCAACACTGTTAATGCACATAAGAGGCTGCTTTTAATTTCTGACAGCTGGACATTGCGCTACTTTTAATTATGAAGCTTTATCCATTTAAACAAAATAAACTAGAGGAACAACTTTCATGTTTAAATTGTGTTTTATAGCCTACTTTTATATATTTTACTGATCGCAATTCAGGCTGGGTGTGCGTATGAAAATATGCTACATCTCTTTTCTTTTCTTTTTTTTGGAGGGGGCGGGGGGTAGTTTAGGTGACAAAGACATTTTTAACTGTGAAAATAGAGATGTATTCAATATTTGCATTTGGGCAATACTGCTGTAGGCGAAACAAGTTTATTCATGGCCACATTTAAGTTACAGTATTTGAGGGAGGGTTTTATTTCTAAATCCCTCCGTTTATTTCTTTTACACATTAGCGAGCAGGTTCACAGCGTGAACAGCGTGTCCCGGCCTGACCAGGCTCTGGACACGGAGCAGAGACCCAGGTCCGATAGTGCAAGGCTCTCTCTGAAGCAGAGGATGAGGCCAGCTTCCCGTCAGTCTTCACAGACAGTCCAGAGTTGAACGAGTTTCTGATCATATAGTTGTCAGTTTGCTCCAGGTGACAGTCGACCCTCACAACAAACCCCCCCCCTCCCTCTCTCAATAAATAGTTCCGACGTCCATGCTGCAGCTTATATCCAAGTAATATAATAGCCTATGAGCTCCTGACGCTCGGCTCAACAGTTGGTAAACAGCAGCGGATCAGCGCGATCTCTCCCTCCGTACTGGTTCTGCCAGCTCCACTTGGATTTCAAAGTAAAAGTCACGCTGTAAATGAGTTAAATTGTGAAACAGCGGCGCTTTTATAGCCGATTTTAGGATTAAACTCTGAATATATGAGCTAAACATCTGTTACCATAAGTTTCCATGGCGATCTAGCTGGGTTGAAAGAGAGAGTACAGGAAAGCCTGGCTTTAGACTCAATAAAAGATATATAATTATAAAATATAACCCACTAAACTCGCTTCGAAGTACACCCCTCAAGTGTTGTCCATGTTGATTTGATTGTCTGTATTGTAATTGTCCCGCAATATACTGCAAATTCAGTCGATTGTTTACATCAGTTTTTACTTCCGCATTTGACCGGAAGTCGTAACACAATCGCGGCCAAACCGGAAGTGGCAAAGTGGGCGGGGCTACATAAGGTGAATAAACTGTGTTGGGACGAGTCAGACTGAGACAGAGGACGTCAGTGGAGTGGGCGGAGCTTCACTGTGGCCTACACAACCTCTGGATATGGTCTGAGTGATGGAATCTGATGGCATCAATGCATGGATCACCTGAGACTGATGTTAATACCAGGTGTGACCAGGTCTGAACGGGGCCATAGAAAATGTTCCAGCTCCTCCTCCTCTATCAGACAGTGTGTGTGGCTGCAGCAGCCTCTCCATACCTGAGAGAGTCCAGTCTCCAGACTGGATTCTCCAGTCCAGCAGACAGCAGCTTCACTCCTGAGGCTCCTGGATGGTTGTAGCTCAGGTCCAGCTCTCTCAGATGGGAGGGGTTGGAGCTCAGAGCTGAGGCCAGAGAAGCACAGCCTTCCTCTGTGACCAGACATCCTGACAGACTGAACACACACAACAACACACAGGAACCCTCTGTCAACACCTGCTGCTGTGTTCAAGTGGCATCAGATAAACAGCTGGATGGATCCTCACCTGAGAATCTCCAGTCCACAGTGTGGACTCTCCAGTCCACCAGACAGCAGCTTCACTCCTGAGTCCTGCAGGTTGTTGTTACTCAGGTCCAGAGTCTCCAGTCTACAGTGTGGACTCTCCAGTCCAGCAGACAGCAGCTTCACTCCTGAGTCCTTCAGGTTGTTGTTACTCAGGTCCAGGTGTCTCAGACTAGAGGACTGGGAGCTGAGGACTGAGGACAGAGCTTCAAAGCTTCTCTCTGAGAGGTTACAGCCGTTCAGTCTGAAGAGGAATTCAAGGAAATACACTCACATACTCAATATTAAGGAAATACCAGGTTAGAATCATAAATACACAACATTTCAACACTAACCTGAGAGTTTACAGTGTTTCTTACTCAACATGTTCTAGTTTGTATAAATAGATGTATAGATAGATTTGATTATAAACTGTGATCTCTCACTCATCTTTGTATGTAATGTATATATTTGTGTTGATGTTTGTATATATACAGGCCCAATCCCATTTCACCCCTTGGCCCTACCACTTACCCCTACCCCTCCGTTTTGCGTGTTCATGTGTAGAGGTAGGGGTGTCCCAATTCCCGTTAGGACAGAGGGGTAGGGGGAAGTGGTAGGGCTAAATACCCCTCCAAACAGAGATTTTTCAGAGGCACACTCCAAACGGAGGGGTATGAAAAGTTTCCCAGAATGCATCTTGCGGCAGCCGGCAGCGGTGGCTGTAAAACGAAAAGCTGTTTTATTTCTCACTGTAGCGCTGTTATTCCGTCACTTTATCAAGTTTTAATATTTTTTCTTGCGAGAAAGTAACTATTTAGGTCCCAAATGTGCGGTTAGTTTACCCAAATGACGGCTGGTTAGCTGGTTGGTTTGCTCCGACGATTTTTCGGAGAAGTGAAGCTCCAGGAGGAGCGGCTCCTCACAGAGACAGCAGCCGGTCTGCAGCGCTGCTCCGCCGGCCAAATTACGTCCTAGTCCCGGTCCTGCCGGGAGAGAAGGCGGTCGTTAATTAACTTATCCGCGGATTTTTAGAGGTTTACCACCAGCATACCCAGGGGGCAAAATCCCAGTTTTTTGAAAAACAGACACGGAGCGTTGTAAAAGGTTTGACACCAGAAATGATATGTAGGAACTTCAAGGATTAAAACCTGGGTGGACAACCCGGTCAAGTGAAAGCTACAGGGGGCCAAAACCCCTTTCTGGGGTCATTTTGCTGGCGAAATGATGTAAATGCAAATATTTAGGTACTACAATGGCATAAATAGTCATACAACTATAAAATTTGGCAGAGAGTATCTTGACACATAGGGGGAGGCATGAAAAAAAGATCTATGCTTAAAGCAGAACTATGCAGGATTTGGGCTGTAATTATTGTGGCTCAGAGTCACTGTGATGGTTGAGCAACCTGTTATGAAGTGAATGGGGTCTAGGCCAATGCGCTCACCCCCCCCACTGGCTGAAAACCGCACTTGCAAGATCAGTCGTCCGTCTCGGTGTTACAAATCTCGTCAATGGATAGAAGTATCGCGAGAAACTGCCTTACGGCAGTACGAGATAAGCACGCATATGACGTCATGCATGTCACGAATCGTGATTGGTTTGAGTTCGGAAAGTCGGAGGAAACCATGGAAACATGAAATGTTTGTACTGAGGAAGTTCAGCTTGTGGCTAACGGGGAGCTAATGCTAACACAGACACACACACCATGGGTCTTTTATAAGATAATGTAATACATCATGACACACACACACACCTTCGCGTTTTGGAACCTTTATTCATGTGTGTGTATGTCTGTGTCTTTGTGTCTGTGTGTGGCCGTATTAGCGTTAGCTCTGTGCTAGCGTTAGCTCCGTGTTAGCATTAGCTCCGTTAGCTCCGTGTTAGCATTAGCTCGGTGTTAGCAGGGCTTAGCAAACAGCAGTAAACACAAGCACGTGTAGGGGGCGGAGGTGGTGGCGGCGAGTTTTTTTTTTTTTTTTTTTACGACAGTGACATGTGCCTACCAGAACTGTGGGGGAGCTCCGGAGAGGGAAAAAAAGAGAAACCAACGAAGGAGCGAGCTATTTCCGGCCGACTTGCAAAGTTCTGCTTTAACATGTACTATATAGAAAATGTCCTTAATTCATAAGCTTCCATTTGAGTCTGAGCTAGCCTTTCTACTAGCTACTGGAAAGCTACAGGCTGTCTCCAAACAATGCAACACCTATTGTGAAAAACTACATGTTAACTGGTATGATCAGAAACCATTGTATTTCTGGTCTCCCCAAAGTGAACAGATAGATAGAGAAGACCGTTGGCCACAGCAAGTGGGGCTTTTGAGATAGAAAGGCTAGCTTGGACTCAAATGGAAGCTTATGAATTAAGGACATTTTCTATATACATGTTAAGCATAGATATTCTCCATAAAGTGCTGAAAAATAATAATTTTCATAAGAATTTGTCAGGCGAACAGTACTTTTTTTGGTCTTTTTTGGGATGTTGAGGGTGATATCTTAAAATCGAGTTGCAACAAACCCCAGAATCTTTTTTTCATGCCTCCCCCTATGTGTCAAGATACTCTCTGCCAAATTGTATAGTTGTATGACTATTTTTGCCATTGTAGTACCTAAATACTTGCATTTACATCATTTCGCCAGCAAAATGACCCAAGAAAGGGGTTTAAGCCCCCTGTAGCTTTCCAGCAGCGAGTTGACCGGGTTGTCCACCCAGGTTTTAATCCTTGAAGTTCCTACATATCATTTCTGGTGTCAAACCTTTTACAACGCTCTGTGTCCGTTTTTTTGCTTTGCCCCCTGGGTAGCATGTTAAATTATTTTTAGCATTTAAATGTTGGTCTCATTGATGAAATCTGACAATTGTGGCAGTAGCACTAGTTTATTTGGATGAAAAGTGAAGCTTCATGTGTGTATCAGACAGAGGAGCAGGCAGCGCTGCCTCTGGGCTCTGTGTACAGAAATAACCACATTTACATCAGTAAATAAATGTTTTACAATGAACCGATCAGTCTGCATTAAGTTTTATCTTATTTTATTAAGTTATATGGAACACGCTATTTGATTTCTGGCAAAAGCTCGCCGCATCAGCTTACGTAAAAGCCAGTGAGACTACGTGATGACGTATGTGACTGTTGAAGGGGTGTCCCAATTCGTAGGGGTTGACTTTCTACCCCTACCCCTTGTAGCTCCGTTTCAAGGGGCAAGGGGTAGGGGTAAAAAAGAGAAATGGGATTGGGCCACAGTCAGTGTTAAAATCCCAGACTCCACCCTGTGTGCATCACCACAGTAACTCCTAACCACACCCCTTTCTCTCCAAACATTTGCCTGAAGACAACCTGACTGTACTGACCTCACTTCCTTTGTTTATTGATTTAAGTTGCTCATGTTCAAGAGGCTGAATCCAAATACAAAATATATAAAAACAAATTAATTAATATTATGAGGAACTGTAAAAAGGATTACTATACCAAATTACTTGAAAGTAATTAAAGCAATATTAATGGTTCATGGAAGGTGCTCAACACAATTATTAGAAAAGACTCAAAGTTGCAAGGAGTGTGGGTGTCATGCGAAGAGTTAAGTATATACTAAATCACAAGTCTTTACTTTCACTATATTATGCTTTTGTTTTTCCTTATTTGAACTACTGTGTGGAGGTCTGGGGCAATACATACAACACTAATTTGCACCCATTGATTATTCTACAGAAAAGAGCCATTCGTAATGTTTGTAATGTAAAGTAGAATGAACATACTAATGACTTGTTCTTGAGGGCAGTAGCATTGAAATTCTTGGACCTGATTAAATTAAAAACTGTACAAATTGCCTATATGGCCAAACATAATCAATTACCTGATACTACAAGGACTCTTCTGTGAAAGGGAAAGTGCCAAGAGATATGACCTTCGGGGTCAACATAAACTGGCACAGCAGCTCACAAGAACAACCCTTAAATCTATGTGTGTCTCAGTTTGTGGAGTAATTATGTGGAATAGTTTGGCTGCAAACATTAGAAATAGTAAAAGCCTGAGTGAGTTTAAAAGAAAGTTTAAACAGCAGATGTTTGATGTGTACAGTAGGGAAGACGGGGGTGGTTAAATTAAATTAAATTAAATTAAATGGATTAAATAAATACATAAATAATATAGGACAAATGTAGGACTGTTGAGGGAGCTCGCAATGCTTTTTGTTTGTTTGTTTGCTTGCTTGTTTTGTTTTTTTGGTGTTGTTTTTTTTTGTTGTTGTTGTTTTTTTTTTTACTTATTTGTTGTTATGTATGTCTTGATGGTGTCTTTATGTGGGGGATGGAAATTTAAAAGCTATGCTTCGTCCATCCCCTTTTCAGACCAGGTGTTGTTGTTTTCTAACTGTGCTGTTGCTGTATTGGTATGTTGGTGTCTGTAGTTTGTTCTGTTTGGTAGCTGTGGTCTGGTGTGAAATAAACACTACAAAAAAAACAAAAAACTATTCAGATTATTTTGTTGATAAAGACGTGACCATTAGCAACATGGAGGATGTGGTGGATGGTTTTAATAAATTCTTTGTTGGGATTGGACCCGATTTGGCACAAAAGATTAATGAAAGGGCTCCAATGGAAAATGAGGCACTAGACTATTTAATAGACAGAAATCCAAGTTCCATGTTCCTTAATCCTGTAGTTGAAAGTGAAATTATGGAAATTGTAAGGAATTGTAATAATAAAACATCAACAGATATTTATGGGATTGACATGGCAATATTGAAAAAGGTCATAGATGGAATTTTGAAACCATTCACATACATCTGTAACATGTCCTTCCAGTCAGGAAAATTTCCAAACTCAATCAAAACTGCTAAAGTAATACCGTTATTTAAATCAGGAGATAGCCATTTATTTACAAATTACAGACCAGTCTCCTTATTGCCACAATTCTCCAAGATACTGGAGAAGCTCTTTGCTGCCAGATTAAATATTTTTCATAGAGAAGCATAATTTGTTATCAGATAGTCAGTATGGGTCCAGAAAAAACAGATCTACTTCACATGCACTTATTGATTTAATAGAAGACATAACTACACACATAGATAAAGGGAGGTTTGCCATTGGAGTTTTTATTGATTTGAAAAAGGCCTTTGATACCATCGACCATGACATTTTGTTAAAAAAAAATGGAGAGATATGGCACCAGGGGGACTGTTCTGAACTGGCTGAAAAGCTATCTAGGTAACAGGAAACAGTCTGTCCAAATCGGCAATTATATTTCTATGGAAAGAAATATCACATGTGGTGTACCTCAAGGGTCACTATTGGGGCCATTACTCTTTATCTTGTATATCAATGAAATTTGTAAAGTATCAAAAATCATGAAATTTGTTCTTTTTGCTGATGATACCAACATGATATGTTCAGGTGAGGATTTGCAGCAGCTTTTACTAGAAATCACACAGGAAATGAATAAATGGAAAAATTGGTTTGATCTTAACAAATTGTCACTTAATTTGGAAAAAACAAAACTTATGTTATTTGGCAGACGTAAAATTGACATCCCGGTTCAAATAATAATAGATAATGTAAGTATTGAAACAGTGGATCATACCACATTTTTAGGAGTGATAATTGACGAAAAAATCTGCTGGAAAACTCATATTGGCTATGTATGTTCCAAGATGGCAAAGAGTGTGGGTGTTATGAGGCGATCCAGGCACATACTTAACCAACACTCTCTACTTATTTTGCCATATTTGTGATACTGTGTGGAAGTCTGGGGTAATGCGTATAAAACCAACCTGTTGCCTCTGTACATATTACAAAAACGAGCCATAGGAACAGTTTTTAATGTTAGGTTCAATGATCACACTAAGCCACTTTTTTTGAAGGCATCTGCATTAACATTTTTTGACTTGGTAAAATTTAAAACTGCATTAATCATGTATAAAGCAAAAAATAATCTTCTTCCTTGTATAATCCAAAAATTATTTCATGAGAGGGAAGGTTGTAAAAGATATGACTTAAGAGGAAAACTCAAATTGCAACAGCAAAGTGTAAGATCGACTCTTAAAAGTATGTGTATTTCTGTCGGAGGAGTTATTCTATGGAATAGCTTGGATGTAGAGATTCAACTCAGCAAAAGTGTTCATCAATTTAAAAGTAAGTTTAGAAAAGGAGTGTTTGAAATGTATAGCAGAGAGGATGAGAGATAAATGATGTAAACTGATGTGATGACTGTGGGGAGGACGGTTAGGGTTTGTGTTAATGTTGTATGTGTGTTGTCTGGGGTTGGAAACTGATAAGCTCTGCTTCTTCCATCCCCATTTCAAACAGTGTTAGTTGTTGTTAGTGTCTGTTGTTGTTGTTATTGTTGTTGTTGTTTGTTTGTCCTGTTCGATATTTGGTTATATGGTGTCCCGTGGCCGTGGATGTTTTTGTTGTTGTATGTGAGATATAATTTTTGTTTGGTTTGAAATAAATACCATGTAAATACCATGAATAAAAGTAGCCCCCAGGCAAATTAATTTAAGGCCTGTATTCAATTAAAGATAACAAGACAGAATAAATAAGGGTTTTTCCCTGTTTGTTGTTTTGTTTGTTTTATGCTTTTTTTTTCTTTTTTTGAGGCCAAGGTGTCAAAAGCATCTTGATAGCTGCATTGTCCCCCTCCATTAAATATGGAAGGAGGCTGAAAATCACAGGATATGTCTGTTCTGTTCTGGTGATACAAGTCAGTAGTCCAGACATAGGTGTTTCTCTTCTAAAACACACATTCTACATCTCGGAGGCGACGTCTTTCCACATACGGGCTTCCTTCTCCTTCCAAATGGGGCAGAGCTCCATGTGACAGACCGAGGGAGAACTGGGGGTCTGACACAACACCGGCGGGAGAAGCAGGAAACAAGCACGTCGCACCGAATACGCACCGCTACAGCCTCGCTTTCGGTTGTGAGCGCACATTAAAGTAATGTGTTTGTGCGCGCAAGAGACCCACATCTGAACGGCCCCCACGCACACACACACACACACACATGCTTAAACCCAGGCGGCGGTGGCGGTGGCCACAATCGCCCAGCCATTGGCCTTTGACTTCAGCATCAACTTTTTTTTAATTTTGGAGCAAGGCTGTTATCACTCCGTCTCCTTTCTCTTTCCCTCTTGGACGTACTGGCCACGCAGGGTAAACAAACGATCTGATTGGCTCAATTGAGTGAAGCTTTCATATTGACCTATAGCTGAGCCTGTTGTCCTGTTGGAAAAAAATGCTCCAGGAAAATGTTAACTTATTAGAGATTGGTCTCGTGTCCGGATCGAACCATCACTCGGTCCGGGTCCGGACCGAGATCCGAGGTCCGCGTGATATATTGTTTTCTCCAAACAATAAAATATTGGACCAGATTCCCAGAATCAGTGTTTTAATGTTCACACCACTTCAGATGTTCAGTGAGCCACCACCACCAAATGCAGTTTAGTTTCTTCAGTCAGTGTTTGTGTCAGTTCACACTTAAAAAGAACTCCTTATAAGTTCAGTTCATACGGATGAAAATGAACTAATTCATGTTCAATTGTTCTGTTTATTTAAATTAATAATCAGCTGTTGTTTTTCAGCAGAACCTCCTTCCACCTCCATCACCAGCCTCTAATCACTGCCACTAACAAACTATATAAATTAATGTATTAAAAAACAAAAACAATGTTGAGACTGAGAAAATATTTTACCACTTAAACAATGAGTCATATTCTGCTGAAAGTGAAAAACCAGGAGTAGTGAAGGTAAACTGGATGTGGAAATATCCAGGGGCTTTTTTCTGAGTTTTCACTTGTTTGTTCATCAAACTGCTTCAAACACTCAAACAAACTGTCTTCAGCAGTAGTAGATGTGTCTGTACCGTCTGTACCACAGCAACATACTATTGATGCTGGGCCGTCTCCATGGAGACGTCATGAGACGTGATGTAAAACTGTTATAAAACCTGAAACTCAGGTTCATCATTTAAAAACTGATTCATTCAGTTCAACGTTCACTAAAAACATGAACATGTCCAATGAAGCACAGCCTTCCTCTGTGACCAGACATCCTGACAGACTGAACACACACAACAACACACAGGAACCCTCTGTCAACACCTGCTGCTGTGTTCAAGTGGCATCAGATAAACAGCTGGATGGATCCTCACCTGAGAGTCTCCAGTCTACAGTGTGGACTCTCCAGTCCACCAGACAGTAGCTTCACTCCTGAGTCCTGCAGGTTGTTGTTACTCAGGTCCAGGTGTCTCAGACTAGAGGACTGGGAGCTGAGGACTGAGGACAGAGCTTCACAGCTTCTCTCTGAGATGTTACAGCTGCTCAGTCTGGAAGGAGAAGGGAATTTATTATCTGTTCCAAAAACAAAAGTGTTTTTATATAATGATGAATAAATCCAACAATCAGGGGCGTCACTAGGTTTTAAGGACAGGGGGGGCTTAGCCCCCAGTAGATGCACAGGATGTGAGCGAATGTAGTGCGCAAACACGAACTTTCACAATGGCCCAGAAAAAACACAATATTTAGAATTTAGAGTAAATTTATTGTTATTGTTGTTTAGAGTATTGAATCATGGGCTAGTTGAATCTAAGAATAAGTAAAGTAGTACATCTAATGAGTAACTGGGTAAAAGTAGATGCTAAAAAAAGTGAACCTGAGTAATTTTTCAGATGTAGGACCTTCACAAGAAATTTCAGATTTTTTTTTTCTGAGCTGAAATAGACACACAAATGACTGACCCTGAGAATTATTTTAATTTGAATATTCTGCTTTTATTAGTAGTTTTATTTGGACTAGGTTTATAAATATATATATATACTTATACCTATATATTGTTATCATGCTGTATTCCTGTGTCTTACCTGATCTTCTGCATATCCAGGGCATGTCTCTGTCTGGCCTCTCCCTACAGCATTTCTCTCCCTGTCATTTCCATAACATTTCCATATTTCGCACATTCTGTGACAAACTGTAAACTGTTTTCTTGTCTGTAACAACATCTATTGCACGTCTGTCCGTCCTGGGTGAGGGATCCCTCCTCTGTTGCTCACCCTGAGGTTTCTCCGACTTTTCCCTGTTAAAAGGGTTTTCCATGGAGTTTTTCCTCAGTCGATGTGAGGGTCTAAGGACAGAGGATGTTGTTACGATGCCATGTAAAGCCCTTTGAGACAAACTGTTTGTAAAAACGGGCTATACAAATAAAATTGCCTTGCCTTGCCTTGCCTGTCTGTCTGTGTTGCCTGTAGTGTCACCAGATATCATTAGTATTTTAAATTGATCCATTAAATAATCTGTTTTTACTGCTAAATGTTATTTTCTTTAACACAGCCAAGCTATAAAGTACCAGATGCATGTTAACACATTACACACATACACAGCACACACACGACACATGAGACAGACAGACAGACAGACAGACAGACAGACAGACAGACAGACAGACAGACAGACAGACAGACAGACAGAGAGGAACACACACACACATGATGACAGAAGTGTTCAGGATCCCCGTTTAAAAGTTTTCCCCACCAGAATCTAGCCGAACGTTGGAGCATTATTTAGCCCGTTTTCTGACAAGCTATCATGCCATGGTTGGTACCAACAGAAGCCTAATGTCTCCTGGTTTCATATGATATCTGTATCTTCACTCTAGCTTTAAAACGGACCCGTTTACAACGTGATTAATATTTCACATTAATTAAAAAAATATCGCGGTCATTTTGACATCAACACTGCTATTTAGAGATGTAGTAGCTTACTGTCTGATGCCTGCTGGTGCTGCTTAGCTACAGGTGGACTGACTCCTTACTCTCCCTCTGTTGACATCAGAGCTCCTGCAGCCCGTCATTGCAGGCTCGGAGCGGAGCTTCAAACAAGCCTCCGCCTACGTGGGCGCTACCAACTCACAGCTGGGAGGGGGGTGGTCACACACTCAACAAACTAATTAAATTAAACAAATCAGAAATAACAAGAGACAAATGCGATGACAGCTGGGGTTCTTAAAAGGAGAATATATCTCACAAAAAATGTCACATAATAAAGGAACACCAAATTATTTGGGGGGGCTTAAGAATATTTTAGGGGGGTTGAAGCCCCCCTAAAATAGGCCTAATGACGCCACTGCCAACAATCTCTACACTTACAGAGCTTTATTTGAAGCTTTGACCACTGGCAGCAGCCTCAGAAGAACATCCTCTGAAGCAGAGTATTTCTTCAGGTCAAACACGTTCAGATCTTCTTCTGATGACAGTAAGATGAAGACCAGAGCCGACCATTGACCAGGAGACAGTTCATCTGTGGAGAGATGTCCTGATCTCAGCGACTGTTGGATCTGCTCCACTAGAGAACGATCATTCAGTTCATTCAGACAGTGGAACAGGTTAATGCTTTTCTCTGCAGACAGATTCTTACTGATCTTCTTCTTGATGTGCTGGACTGTTTTCTGATTGGACCGTGAGTCACTTCCTGTCGGTGTCACCAGACCTCGTAGGAGAGTCTGATTGGTCTCCAGTGAAAGACCCAGGAGGAAGCGGAGGAACAAGTCCAGGTGTCCATTTGGACTCTTTAAGGCCTTGTCCACAGCACTCTGGTAGAAATGTGATGATTTGTCTCCAAACAGTTTAAAAAGTTTAAAGGTTAATTTCTTTCCCGACATCAGGTTGAGTCCAGAGTTGATGAAGGTCAGATGGACATGAAGAGCAGCCAGAAACTCCTGAACACTCAGGTGGACAAAGCAGAACACCTTGGCGGCCTGGTATAGACCTTTCTCCAATCTAAAGATCTGTGTGAACACTCCTGAGTAAACTGAGGCTGCTCTGATATCGATGCCACACTCTGTCAGGTCTGATTCATAGAAGATCAGGTTTCCTTTCTGCAGCTGCTCAAAAGCCAGTTTTCCCAGAGACTCAATCATCTCCCTGCTCTCTGGACTCCAGTGTGGATCTGTCTCAGCTCCTTCATCATACTTGACCTTCTTCAGTTTTAGATGAACCACCAGGAAGTGGATGTACATCTCAGTCAGGGTCTTGGGCAGCTCTCCTCCCTCTCTGGTCTTCAACAGCTCCTCCAGAACTGTAGCAGTGATCCAGCAGAAGACTGGGATGTGGCACATGATGTGGAGGCTTCGTGAGGTCTTGATGTGGGAGATGATCTCTCTGGCCTGCTCCTCATCTCCGAACCTCTTCCTGAAGTACTCCTCCTTCTGTGGGTCAGTGAACCCTCTGACCTCTGTCACCACGTCAAAACACTGAGGAGGGATCTGATTGGCTGCTGCAGGTCGTGTGGTTATCCAGAGGTGAGCAGAGGGAAGCAGGTTCCCCCTGATGAGGTTGGTCAGCAGCACGTTGACTGAGGTGGACTTTGTCACATCAGTCAGGATCTCAGTGTTGTGGAAGTCCAGAGGAAGTCGACACTCGTCCAGACCGTCAAAGATGAAGACGACCTGGAACTGATCAAACCTGCAGATTCCTGCTGCTTTGGTTTCAGAGAAGAAGTGATGAACAAGTTCCACCAAGCTGAACTTCTCTTTCAGCACATTCAGCTGTCTGAAGGTGAAGGGAAATGTGAAGTGTATGTCCTGGTTGGTTTTGTCTTCAGCCCAGTCCAGAGTGAACTTCTGTGTTAAGACTGTTTTCCCAATGCCAGCCACTCCCTTTGTCATCACTCTTCTGATTGGTCGGTCTCTTCCAGGTGGGGTTTTAAAGATGTCTTCTTGTCTGATGGTTGTTTCTGGTCTGTGTGGTTTCCTGGACACTGTTTCAATCTGTCTGACCTCATGTTCATCATTGACCTCTCCAGTCCCCCCCTGTGTGATGTAGAGCTCTGTGTAGATCTGGTTCAGAAGGGTTTGGTGTCCTGCTATAGCGATGCCCTCAAACACACACTGGAACTTCTCCTTCAGGTTGGATTTGAGTTTACATTGGCAGCCAGTGAGAATCTCTGTAAGAATAAAGGACCAATGACGTCATTGAGAAGTTATTATTGTAGTTATTGCATAGAACACATGAATTATGGAAACACCTTCTCTGTTCATTTAAAGTTTTATAAAAGACGCATTTCAAAGAGATCAATTCCTCTCCATGTTAGCACCATTGTGAACCTCTCCCACATATTTTCATGTGTTGTATCACTTCTTAACACTTGTCTCGTTTCTGTTTTGACTCTATATATGTTTAGATTCTTATCTATCATGCATTACCATCCAAAAGGCCTCTGATCAGTCCCAAATTTATTCCGTAGCATAACAATGACCCAAAATTTACCGCCAGTGTCAAAAATAATAATTTCAATGAACAAGAACAGTGAGTCCTGCAACAGATGCTACAGCCCCACCACAGAGTTCTGATCTCAACATTGAATTACATGAAGAGACAGAAGACACTGACACAGCCTCAGTCCACAGAAGAACTGGCAGGTTCTCCAAGATGCTTCAACAACCTGCCAGGAGAGGAACTGCAGCGTTGAAACTTCACTGTTGGCCTCATGTTTCAGCCTTGGAGGTCAAAGTTTGGTTGGAGCTCAGTGAGGCTGTAAGACTGCCACCACCCACATGTGACATTTAAGACTCTACTGTTACAATTGGATATATTCTGGGATATTATGTACTCTGTTTTTATACTTGAATGATGATGTATGTATGGTGATGTATGTTTTGAGATATCATGAATTATGTTTTAGTACTTGAACGCACATAACCTGATGTGCGTGAACATGAAGCCAGATAGTGTGACCCTAGCCTGATAAACAAGGACAAGATGTAGCTGCTGAGTTCTCTTAGTCTGTCAGTTAGGTTTGTTGCATTAGATACACGTCTGATCAACAACAACACACACACATGTTGCTTATCACATTCTGAGAACATGCGTGGACAGTGGTTGGCCTGTCCACGTCACGGGTAACTGGCCCATTATATTCTGACGCGCAAGATCCAACCTCTGTACAGGGCAGGCCCAGCCCAAGAGGATAAATATGACCCATTTCCTGCAATCAGGGCTCGCTCCTGATGGAGATCTCGTGAGAGCTTTTGATCAAACTTACGTTTGGGTTCTGAGATGGGCCCTGTGAAATTTCTCAGTAGATCATTCTGATTAATCTTCTCCAGGACGGTTTTGGTGACTTTCACAGTGTTTATACAGTAGGTCTGGACCAGTAGATCCACTGTGTATAACCTGTTTGCTTTTTCCAGTCGACTTTTTGGGATTGATGGGAGGTCTTCTAGGACTCCTCTGTGCCACAGGTGCCACCTGAATTTTTCAAAATCATCATCTCCCAAATCCTCCAAAGTCTTCAAAAGGATCTCTGGGAGTGTCTCCATCTTTTCCCTGAAAGAAGAATGACAAACAGTTTGAAACTGGGCTTACACTGTATGACTGAATTCTGACTTAATATATGATGTTTTTTGATTAATTTCAAATTTCTGTATTTATTGTGCGGCCATTTTTGCAGTTTACTGGGGTAAGGAGAAGAGATGAACCCCTCCCGAAAGGCAAACAGATGGTCAGATGGATTCAAACCAGTCTGAATCTCTTGTTGCCTCTCATAATGGTATCACACAGCAGAGCCACAAGCTGATTCCCTTGAACTCAGTGTTTTCCCTTTTTGAGCCTGTGTGAACCCGTTGTGAACACTACAAAACTTCATTGCATTTTAAAAGAAATAGAAAACAGGGAAATGTAATGTTACACTATAAAGTTATATAGCTAGTTTTTTTTTAAGTATATTTTTTGGCTTTTCATGCCTTTATTAGATAGGACAGTTGAGAGTGTGACAGGAAATGGGAGGCAGAGAGGGGGAATGACACGCAGGATAGGGCCGTCCGACGCGGGATTCGAACCGGGGCCGCCTGCAGCGAGGACTATAGCCTCAACACATGGGGCGGGTGCTCTACCAACTGAGCTAAACACCACCCCAGTTATATAGCTAGTTGTCTGTAATTATATTTAGCTGCTGTTTACAGTCCTTGGTTTTGAGTTGAGTTTTGAGTTTTTCCTCAGTCGATGTGAGGGTCTAAGGACAGAGGATGTTGTTATGATGCCATGTAAAGCCCTTTGAGACAAACTGTTTGTAAAAAACGGGCTATACAAATAAGATTGCCTTGCCTTGTGTTGGGTAAAAAAAAGGAAAAGCACTGAGCTCTGATACAGCAGAGAGAGACAGAGAAGGGAGGGGTGAGCATGAGGAAACCAAGAGAGTGCTGAGGAAGCAAGGGAGGAGTGGTCAGAGTGTACGCATGCGTGGAAGTGCATCATCAGTGTGTGCGCATGCGTGGGAGTGCATCGTAAGTTTGGTGTCTAGGTGCCTACAGAGGGAGTCAAGGGGGGTAACATAGATAACGCCCGTCAGCAAGACTGTGTGGCGCCAATGAAGCTGAACTTGGGATGAACCCCAACACGTGCCATAGTAAGACACGTCCATGAAGGCGGGGATTAGCATCGTGCGATGTCGTGTAATTTTAGTTGAACAAATCAGCGGGGCAGATCATAGTCGAACCATCATCGTCAACCGTCATTTGAATAGAAGGGAGGATCGTAAATAAAAAGCGAAGACAAGGAGATAACAACTTAGTCTGGTCCGGAACAGGCTCGGGTTTATGTCCATTTTTTCTAAGTGGCGTAAACTCTACTGCACCAAAGCTCAGTCTACTCTGATCGCCTTGTGGAGCTATTATTATACTCTGATGGGATTTTTCTTATAACTTTGATGAACAACTTTTATAACCTTTGAGCATATTCGATCGCATTATTTTGTACTAATTACATGTTGGAATAAAAGAGATCCTTGATCGCAACTGGCCCTGTTTTGGATCTTATTTTTCCTCCGACACTTGCCTTGTAAAATGGATGAACTAGAGGGACTTCCGGTTAGCTCCAGCCCAAAAATTTTTAAGGGAAGGTTAAAAACACACCTTTTTAGTCAGGCTTTTAACTAGATTTTAAATTCTTCTCATGGTTCTATCTTATTTTATGTTTCTGCTTCTATCTGGCTTTTAAAGTTGTTATTAACCTTAAATAATTTTACTTGTTTTACTTATTTTATTTATTATCTTACATAGTTTTATTTATTTGTTTATTTACTTTTTATCTTTTTAAACAGTTTACCCTGTTAACTTATTTTTTCAGGGTTTTTATCCTATCTTATGTTTTTAGTTTTTAACTCCAGTGTTTCCTCAGGGGGGTCTTCCACGCTGGGAGCTGTGTCTGGGCTGCTGCTGGGGGCGCTGTCCCTGGGTCCCTTCGGCTCGGCTGGCTGTGGTCTGCCGGGGTCGGGGGGCCGGGGCGCTGGTGCCCCCTGTGGCACGGCCTGCGACTCCTCCCAGTGTGGACGGCCCCAAAGATAGCGCTTCCTCAATCCTCAGTGTCATGCCATGTCTCCCTAGCGTCAGTAGTGAGAGAGTGTGTGTGTGTGTGTGTGTGTGTGTGTGTGTGTGTGTGTGCGTGTGCGTGTGTGTGTGTGTGTGTAGTATGGAGTGTGGGAGGGAGGGGTTTTTACTTGTAATTGTTTTATTTTCTATGTGTGTAAAGCACTTTATGTTGCATTTTCCATGTATGAAAGGTGCTCTATAAATAAAGATTGATTTGATTTGATTTGAAAATGGCAGCATAGAGAACTAGCTCCCAATCAGTACTCGATAAAATTCCCCGAACCCGACAACCCTGATAGTAATAGATAACCTGAAGCCGCGATGGAAAGGGGTGGAAAAACAAGAAGACAGAAAAAAACAAAGATACACGAGAAAACAACCAGAAATGACCGAAGCGGAGACAACACGACAGGCACGGACTCAGACCGTGAGGAAGAAAACATGGAGACACAAGCGGCTATGCTAATACGAACGTGTTGGGACTCAGTCCATTCAAAATGGAGGACCTGACCACACAGCTTCCTTTGTCTCCCAGACTCATACCTAAGTGTGAAACCTCCACCACTGACCCTCCATTGGTCAGGTATGGCCCCAGGACCTGTGAGGTCACAGGCCATATAAAAGGAGAAGGTGCCCTTCTCTCCCTCTCTCTCTTCGCCCTCTTCTCTTCTTCACCTCAGCAGGAGCTGCTGCTCCTCTCAGCTCCTCACCTCCTCACCCGGAGCTACTGCTACAGCTCTCCAACCTCCATGAGGCCTGCACAAGGCAGACGCCTACACTGGAGCAACCCTTGGCAGCGACGCGAGTGCCTACCAACGGATCCAAGGACAAGAACCAACTAGAAACAGCATTTCCTAACGGAAAATAAGTGTGAATGCTGAAAGCTATTGCTGAACCATGCTGAATTAGCAGAATAAATTGACAAAGACATGCAGAATGGCATACAAGAAACATGTCCAAGGAAGGAATTGAACCCACAACTCCATAAGTGGTAACCTAACACACTAACCATATGGCCACAGAGGACCTGAGTTACAATGAGCTTTATACTATGAGGAATCAAAGACTGTCCAATGACTGCTGAATAATTGGAATCAAAAGTCAAGCAATGATGTGAAATGACTGAGGCAGGAATCAAACCCATGACCTCATGATCACTAAACCTTTACTCTGCCACTCGGCAGGACTAGTAGCAAATCAAAAATCGTCCGGAAGATGAAGGAGAATAATAAAAAGAAGAAAAAATCCACACAATAACAGTAGTTATTAACTGGTCCCTGCAGCTATTTCATAGCTGTTGGGACCAGTGCCCGGTGCGATGGCCCGTGGCCCTAACTAGATAAAGTAGCATTTCCTGATGAAAATGCGTGTGAATGCTGAAAGCAGCTGAACGCTGTTGCAGAATTAGCAAATAGTGCAAGCAGTGATCACCATACAAATGTTTGACCGAGGTAGGAATCGAACCCACAACCTCATGGTCAGTAGACTTTGACTTTGCCTCTAGGCCACAGTGTACACACAGTTGCAGAGACTGTTGTCTGTTGATGAGCTGCAATCTGTCTCACTCTGAAGTTAACGAGCCCAAAGCGGCACCTGTTGGAAACACACTGTGTCAACACCAAGAAAGCTTGAGAGTCAAGCTTGAATGACTTACAATGACAATTTCTGTGAATTTCAGGCTGAGAGCAGCAGTTTCAACATGAAGCAAGTTATCAGAAGTCAACAGAGGATGACTGGGAAAATAATTCACTATAATTGTTGTTGAGGCAAGATTTGAAGCAGCAACCTTCAGGTCTTCAGCCCAGCGTGCCAACCACTAGGCTACAGACAGAGACAGTATGTGAGGGGCAAAGAAAACCTTTAATAAGAGGATCACTGGCTTCTGCTTAAAAAAGAAAGTAAGGAAAGTGCAGAAATTAGCCACACCAAGTAAGAAGAGGACTTTTTTGTGACCTGTGACTATTTTTTGGTGAATTAAAAACGAATTAAAAAGCACTTAACAGCAAGTTACAAAGTTGAGCTCCTTCTCCTGCTGCTGTGAAAAAAATGCATTGGGCTGAATGAGAGCAGAGAGCTCCCTGGCTGCATTTAAAAAATATTTTAAATTATTATCTAAGTCTCTTTGCATTTTTGACCAGAATTTTAGACAGAAGACAAGTGTGGCTACAAAACTGGAGAAAATAATGTGTCTAGAGTTTAATTTGTGGCCGTGCTGACAGTTTAGCCAGAAAAACTCTAGAATGTTTTTTTGCCTCTCTCCACTCTGGCTGACAATGTCACCACTCTAGTTCTGCTCATTAGACGCAACACACACCCATTATAAAGCTGGATTTTGTCAAAAAACGTAATGATTTTAAAACTGCCAAATATCAGAAACTGTTGAAGATATCAATAAGCTGAGTCATAGAGGAACACTTAAAAAGTTTGTCTACAGCTTAGAATTTGAATGAAGTCTCTAGCAGAAAGTATGGTGAAGCTTTAGTGGCTGAAAGAAGTAAGAAGATTTGAAGAGTTTGAAGACTGTTTCAATGCATTCTCTATGGGGAAAAAAAAAATCAGAAATAGTTGAATATTGCAAAAAGTATGAATATTTGAAAAGAGAAAAGTAATTCCGATAATGTCCAGAAAAAGCTGCACGATTTGATGTATGAATTGTTGAAATAGCACAAAGTATGAAGGAAGACCGTAAAAAGGCGGAAAGTAGTAAGAATATAAAAAGAGAATAAAGAAAATGGCCAAACAGAAGAACAATAGTGTGAATGCTGAATAAGTATAAAGAAAATGGCGGAGAGGAAGAACAATAGTGTGAATGCAAACATTCACACTAACTAGCACGACACAAGGTCTGCTAGTTGAGTCAACAAGGAATGGAGCCACAACGCCAAGCAGAACAACCAACCAACTCTGCAAGGAGAAGGACTCTCCTCAACAGAACTCAAACTACACAGCCAGGACGGCTGTAGTTCACTGGACAAAGACACAATCACTGGACTTGACAAACCGCAACAGGACCGGCAAAACCTGCAACCGCAGGAATCCTCACCAGCACCGGGATCTTCTCACCTTCACGTGACTTGGTAACGTAACTGGGCCTAGTTAGCTTACCTTGCACCTTGACTAAGCATAGAGTACTTCAACCATGCCAATGTATGTATTGATTGAATTCAGTTTAAATATTTGAGCTTTGTTGTTGTTGTTGTTGTCAGTTAGAGCCTAATCTTCACTTAACCTGTATGTTTAGTTTGTGATCTGAGCGTTGAACAAAGGAACACCTTTGTTCACCTCCCCCACATCACATCTGGTTGGCCTTAGAAGTCTCAGGACAAAGGGCCACCCTCCATCTTTTCCATGTCTGAGGTCACACTTCACACCTCACATGGTCACCCACACATAGTCATACACTCTCACCAACACACACATGCACACACGGACACACACACACACACACACACCACACACACACACACACACACACACACACACACACACACACACACACACACACACACACACACACACACACACACACACGTGTACATAGTGTATGTAGCTTGTCTTAGCTTCATGTTTTGTTATTTCGTTTTCTAGATGTGTCCAATAAACTTCCTTGAAACTTTACTCGTCTGTTAATGTTGTACAGTAGTGAGTATGCCAACCTCTACGCAGTAGAACTTCTAAATCCTTCAACTTTGCAGCTATTGATAATGTTGTTTTGTTTATAATTATTAACTTAATCATTAAAAAAGGTTCTATATTAATAGTTAGCACACCCTTATGAGACTGATTTTGGTACATTGGCTGTCTGGTGCCCCGAATTGGATTTAATCAAATTAAATCCCATTAATAATTTTTATAGTAATTATTAATATTTTGGTATTGATATTTTACTAATTTGATAGCCAATAACCCTCTGAATAACTTTACCCATAGTTGTGCCAAAGCATAACATAAATGGTGCTTCCGTTGTGAGGCATCATAATAGTTCTTAATAAATTATCTTGTAGTTAACCCTAACCCTGAGCACAAAATCACTTGTTATTCTACTTAACATTTATATATTTACCATCCAGGAGAATTTATCAATTTCTACAATGACAATAAAGCCTCTCTGCTCTGTTCTTCTGATGTTGTTGTAAGACTGAAACAATGGCTTGTTGATTTACGTAAATTAGTTATTCACTGTTATTAGTACCAATAATAATAGTAAAACAATAATGCACTACCCTGTCACATTAAAAAGCTGCTATCAGATAACAGCAGTATCTCCACCCGTGCTGCTCCACAGAGCAGAGATCTGAGTCTTGGACAGTTAGAGATCCTCATCTCACCTTTGACCTCCGGTCTGGCTCTCATGTTCCCCACACACAGTGGTTTCAGAGGGGGGGGCTCCCTCCTCTCTGTCCTCACACTGATCCATAGCTGAGCCTCCACCTGCAGAGAGAGCTGCACTCAGTCACAACAACAAGGTTTACACAACAAGGTTTACACACCTGTCCACCACAGTGTCATTCTGCTGTCAACCAGCAGGTGGTGCTGAAGGAAGGAAAGTTAAAATCCTTCTGACATCAAACTGTTCTGTCAAATCTTGCATAGTTCACCACCTTCCTTCATGTACAACTGAACCTTTATCCACTGGAGAACAACAGAACAAAGGAGAGTTCCCCTCTGGACTGAAAACATGAATCAGCTGAGTGGTAGAACAAAGACGACACTCACCAGGTGAATTCAGACCCACATCCAGTCAGAGTCGCTCTTCCTTCACCTGTAGAGGAAACACAGAGAGAAGCATCAGCATCAGTCTCTAACCACTTCACAGTCAAAGAGTAGAGACATTAACATGACGACAGTGAACACAACAGGAAAGACAGGAAGTAGAAAACAGGGAACTGCAAGCAGGAAATGAGAGAAAGAGTGAGAAAGAGAGAAAAGCAACAGAACTTACAGACTTTCCATCAGGACTTTAACATGTGAGGGTCTTCATCAGTTTCTCCATCAGTCGGTGACAGTCGACTGGTCTCTGAGCTGCTGTCAGAGAAAAGGGAAGTGAAACAACAAAACAGGAAGACATTACTGAGAAATCATGTGATGCAACTGTGAACAGAGCGGATGTGACTTTGTGGTTGACACAGTTGTTGCTTGAGTGGGGTAGGAAGTGTCAGTGCTGTCATTAAACTTAAAGTCTTCTTCCCTTTGCTACTTTCAGGATTTATTATTTCAGTGTTAACTGTGTGCAATTTTTCAGTCTAATCTGCTTATCAACCGTCAATCTAATAATGCTTCTAATTCATTTGAAAGCCTTACTGTCAGCTTTTCTCACCCAGACTGGAAAACGGAGAAACCACTCTTGCTTGCTGTAGTGCAGGGATCCCCAATAGGCGGCCCGTGGGCCACATCTGGCCCGTGGGAGCAAAACATCTGGCCCGCGAAGATTGTGCCATTCTGAACGTTTACTTTCATGTTTCCCTTAATTATTTTTGAAAAAGGAGCGTCATTCCGAACCTGAAAAAATGTGTTCCATTTCGAAAAGTTAAATGTGCTGTTGTAAAGTATGTGGCTGGTTTGCTGCGGTAGTACAGTGGATAAAGAAATTAACTTCCACGCAGCTGACCGGGGTTCGAATCCCGGAGCGAGAGCACGTTGGTATTTCTTTTTTTTTTTTTTTTAAACTCTTTATTTAAAAGTCATTTTCAACTTTTAGTACAGAACAAAAAACAGATACAAGACATTGAACAATTACCCATATTCAAGGTCCGGGGGTGATCAATAAGTCCTCAAGACAAATGTGTGCATACAGTCTCATTCATATTGCTAAGTAGTCTTTCCATTTCTGCCACCGTTTTTCACCTAGATCTTTTTGGAGTCTGATTGAGTATGTCATTTGCTCTAGTACATGTAGTTGTTTTACAATATTAACAAAAGATTCTGTAGTGGGAGCATTTTTCTGGAGCCAACTGTTACGCCCCAGCTAGGGGTCTCTGAGGAGCAACATGAATACGAGACACTCTCTTCCCAGAACTCAAGACAGCCACCATGATTCAAGTGTGAAACAGCTCATAATTTATTGTTGTACAAAAATCGGTAAGGTAAATATAAATAACTAAGAGGACTTCAGGGTGGACCCAGGCCAACATAACAAACAAAAGAGGAATCTAACTCAAAGTGGCAAACTGACCTGCAAAGAAAAGAAAAGGAAAGAACATAATCTGCCCTCCCTGGCTAACCACAAAACATGAGAAAACTGATAACTGAAATGGCGGTCCACCCCTACAAAAGAACACAACTAAAAGTGGCTGGTTGGGTTGAGGAAAGGAGTCTTCTGCCGTGCTCTGCCCCCCGCCGACTGCTCAGCTGGAGTTTAAATGCCAAGCCCCCAGACCCACGCACCAATCCCCGACCAGGCTGAGGACCAGGCACCAATCGCTCGGAGTGGGAGGAATCGGAGGCTAACAAGCACCACCTGGGAGGAGAGACAGACACACCACACACACACCTGCACACATTTAACAGATAACGACGGCAGTCGTAACACCAACATTTTGTGATGGCCTTCTTACTTGAGGCCAGCAAGACCCTGAGTAGATACTGATCAGCTTCACTCAACCCATCTGGCATATTCCCAAGGTAGAGAGTTGTGAACAATACATTCATATTAAAACATAGAACCTTTGAAATAATTTTTGTCACTTCTCTCCAAAAAGACTGAATGGAGGGGCAAGACCAAAAAATATGGGCATGATCAGCAAGAGCCTCTCCACATTCTCTCCAGCAGGTCATTTGTGTACCAGTCTGTTTGGAGGGTTAGGTTATGAAGATTTGTAAGAGTGATGTCGTAGGCCGTAGGCCGGAGACATCACTCAAAACGAAATGCACTCTCCATACTTGGACGCCTGCCCTGAGTCTCTCCGATCCAGTTCACCCATGACGATGGGATGCTGTAGCACAGACATTTCAAAGTAAACAAATTAGTAAACATAGTTACATGACTTGTCTATGCACTTCAGTATTCCCTGATAATCTATGTTTGTGGCTAAATGTGTTGATTTATAAATCAATCAATGAATTTGTTTTTGTTTATCACTTTATCTTATTTATTTCTTTATTTCTTTATTTATTTATTTATTTATTTATTTATTAGTATATGTATATCATCTGTAGGTTCTCTACTCCCTGTTGTTATGTATAAACCTGTACTATTATATTTATTTGAACCCAAAGGGGTGTGATGGTTAGGGTTAAAACTAATAATGAAAACTGGAAATTATGTAATGAGTAGGTATAATTTAAAAATAAAGGGGTAAATAATAAAAGTAAACTAACGAAATCATAAGGTGGATAAAAAATGTAGTTCAAATAGGTTTATAAGTAAGTTGGTTAAGTTTAGAATAACTGACCTGTAGGGTCTTATCCCTCTATAAGAAAATTAATAATGGTTAAGTTTAGGTACTAGGTTCAAATTTGTTTATAAATCGACTGGTTAAGATTAGGGCAATTGACCTGTAGAGTCTTGTGCCTCCATAAGGGAATTAAAATTAAGTTTAGGCACCAAGAAGGAGGAAAAAAGAGAGTAAAAAAGGAGTAAAAGAACAATGGAAATCAGATGATATGAAAAATAAAAAAGTTTGTACAGGCAACATGGAGTTCAAAGTATGACATAGTCATATTTTATTTTATGATCTGAAATATAGTCTTTCGTTAAGTCCACGTGGGTGTGTGGTGCCCAATAATGACACCCAGTCTCTTTCGGCACGGCGTCTTTGGTCTCTAGTCCAGTGGGGATTAGCCTCCAGGACTGAGGCCTGTACAGCAGTCCATCCATGTAGTACGAAGTGTTGAACCACGTGTCTGTCCGTGTGAGCTTTTCTGAGTATGTTAGATTTGTGTGCTATGAATCTGATATGAACTGTGTTTTGTGTTTCTCCTACATACATCAAGGAGCATGTTTTACATGTAATTAGGTAGACACAGTTCATAGTTTGTGTAGAAGCTGTCTTTTCTGTTCTGTAAACTTTATCTTTTGTAGTGTTTTCAACCCAACTGATCTGTTTAAAGTAGTCTGTACTGCTCCTGTGCTGTCCTCTTGTGGTTGTGGCTGAAATAGGTTTGAGTTTAGCTTTGACCATATGGTCTTTCAGATTCATATTTTTTCTAAAGGCAGCTATAATTCTTATATCTATTTCAGGTCTGTGTGAATCAAATGATTCTTTTAAGTTCTTTTTTACTGCTCTAATCAATGGTAGAGTGTTTGGAGAGTAAGTAGTTACCAGAGGCAGTGCAACAGAAACCAGTATGGGTTTAACCTGGAGAAAGTTTTTGAAACATTTCTTTAAGAAAGTTATCTTGTAACCTCTGCACCTGAGAGCAGCAAAGAGTGTCTTGGTTGCTTGTATGAAGTCCTGTTTTTGTGTACATATTCTGTGAAATCTGAGTAATAGGGTTAGGGGAAAAGGGTTTGTTGGAGCAGCGTCGAGGCCGAAGGCCGGAGACGCTACTCCCACAATGCACTCTCGCTCGCTGGACCGTCACAATGAGCTCCCCAGACCCAATCACTGACGGTGGAAGAAGAATCCTATAATAAAGAGAAAGGAAAAACAATTTAAAGGGCAGAAAAAATATTGTGCATCCTGTTTCTGATTTTGTTGTTTTTGGGTTTTTCTGTTTTTATGTTAATTTGTTTAATTATACAAATTTTTGTTTTGAAAAATGTCTTTTCTATTTTTGTGTTTCTGTTTTCTGGTTTCTATGTTGTTTTTTGAATGAATTGATATCCTTAAAAACTAGTTTTTGCCCTGTTTTATGACTTTTGTTTTATCCATGTCATTTATAATCAAGTTGATGTAATGAATTATCTTAGATAAAATCAAATGAATAAAATAATCTGAAAATAAGAAGAAAGCAAAGAGGATGAACCAATATAGGAGCAATAAACTGAGACGAAAAAACCATCAAATAAATAAATAAAGGACAAAAAGCAAATTCCTGGTTCGGGTTAGGGTTAGGTTAATAAGGTTTTGTCCGAGTGATGTCGTAGGCCGAAGGCCGGAGACATCACTCAAACGAAGTGCACTCTCCATACTCGGACGCCCACCTCAAGTCCCCCAGGCCCAGACCACCCATGACGATGTGGTGTTGTAGCACAGATATTTCAAATAATTTATTTCCCCACCACAAAAAGTGGTTAGGGTTAGGTTAATAAGGTTTTGTCCGAGTGATGTCGTAGGCCGAAGGCCGGAGACATCACTCAAACGAAGTGCACTCTCCATACTCGGACGCCCACCTCAAGTCCCCCAGGCCCAGACCACCCATGACGATGTGGTGTTGTAGCACAGATATTTCAAATAATTTATTTCCCCACCACAAAAAGTGGTTGGGGTTTCAAAAAATTAAGACATCAAGTCTTTAATGTAGATCAGCGTTGCAACGTTTCGGCTTCTATCAAGCCTTCATCAGGCAGCTGATCCTACAGTGAAGTGAGCACAGGCTGTATGCCTTGTGAGTCACTTATATACCCTCACAGTACCTAATTGTACCTCACATCGTACCTAATCGTACGTCACACCGTATTGTGTTGAATTAAAGGTCTTAAATTATGATATTCTTTCTTCCACCCTGTTCCTTCCTTCCTTTCAATCCTTGACTTGCTCCTTCCCTTTTCCCTTTCCTATAATCTTGTTCTTTCAGCTGCTTTTCCTTTATTTGACTTTTAATTCCTAGATCCATTGAGCTTGAGTCTCCGTTCCCTTCGTCTGATATGCACGCTGCGTGGACCAACCAAACACGTCTTAGGCGATTTTATTTGCTTTATTTATGTGGGTAAATGTCATAACTTAGACTATTTCCCTGTACTAAGGACTTTAAAGACTTAGGGTATACTCAGCTGATGAGATGAGGTATAAAAATAAATAAGGAGTTGCAGATCAAAGTTTCAGATCGTGGGCTTGGGAATTGGGGTAAACTAGTAGGATTTTTTGGTTTGGATAGGGATTTAATTGGAATGAAATGAATTTAGACGAAGAAGATCAAATTGGAGTAAGAGGTCAAAGGTTGAATTTAGGTGCTGGTTCCAAATTGGTTAACATTAGGGCAAGAAAAAGATATGTTGTTAAAAGAGAAATACAACTGTGCCGGACCAAATGGGCCTCTTGTACACATCCTCATGTGTGTCCAGGCCAGAGGAAACCAGAAGCTTTGTACGCGAGCAGAATCTGGCGGGTTAGGTTAATAAGGTTTTGTCCGAGTGATGTCGTAGGCCGAAGGCCGGAGACATCACTCAAACGAAGTGCACTCTCCATACTCGGACGCCCACCTCAAGTCCCCCAGGCCCAGACCACCCATGACGATGTGGTGTTGTAGCACAGATATTTCAAATAATTTATTTCCCCACCACAAAAAGTGGTTGGGGTTTCAAAAAATTAAGACATCAAGTCTTTAATGTAGATCAGCGTTGCAACGTTTCGGCTTCTATCAAGCCTTCATCAGGCAGCTGATCCTACAGTGAAGTGAGCACAGGCTGTATGCCTTGTGAGTCACTTATATACCCTCACAGTACCTAATTGTACCTCACATCGTACCTAATCGTACGTCACACCGTATTGTGTTGAATTAAAGGTCTTAAATTATGATATTCTTTCTTCCACCCTGTTCCTTCCTTCCTTTCAATCCTTGACTTGCTCCTTCCCTTTTCCCTTTCCTATTATCTTGTTCTTTCAGCTGCTTTTCCTTTATTTGACTTTTAATTCCTAGATCCATTGAGCTTGAGTCTCCGTTCCCTTCGTCTGATATGCACGCTGCGTGGACCAACCAAACACGTCTTAGGCGATTTTATTTGCTTTATTTATGTGGGTAAATGTCATAACTTAGACTATTTCCCTGTACTAAGGACTTTAAAGACTTAGGGTATACTCAGCTGATGAGATGAGGTATAAAAATAAATAAGGAGTTGCAGATCAAAGTTTCAGATCGTGGGCTTGGGAATTGGGGTAAACTAGTAGGATTTTTTGGTTTGGATAGGGATTTAATTGGAATGAAATGAATTTAGACGAAGAAGATCAAATTGGAGTAAGAGGTCAAAGGTTGAATTTAGGTGCTGGTTCCAAATTGGTTAACATTAGGGCAAGAAAAAGATATGTTGTTAAAAGAGAAATACAACTGTGCCGGACCAAATGGGCCTCTTGTACACATCCTCATGTGTGTCCAGGCCAGAGGAAACCAGAAGCTTTGTACGCGAGCAGAATCTGGCGGGTTAGGTTAATAAGGTTTTGTCCGAGTGATGTCGTAGGCCGAAGGCCGGAGACATCACTCAAACGAAGTGCACTCTCCATACTCGGACGCCCACCTCAAGTCCCCAGGCCCAGACCACCCATGACGATGTGGTGTTGTAGCACAGATATTTCAAATAATTTATTTCCCCACCACAAAAAGTGGTTGGGGTTTCAAAAAATTAAGACATCAAGTCTTTAATGTAGATCAGCGTTGCAACGTTTCGGCTTCTATCAAGCCTTCATCAGGCAGCTGATCCTACAGTGAAGTGAGCACAGGCTGTATGCCTTGTGAGTCACTTATATACCCTCACAGTACCTAATTGTACCTCACATCGTACCTAATCGTACGTCACACCGTATTGTGTTGAATTAAAGGTCTTAAATTATGATATTCTTTCTTCCACCCTGTTCCTTCCTTCCTTTCAATCCTTGACTTGCTCCTTCCCTTTTCCCTTTCCTATAATCTTGTTCTTTCAGCTGCTTTTCCTTTATTTGACTTTTAATTCCTAGATCCATTGAGCTTGAGTCTCCGTTCCCTTCGTCTGATATGCACGCTGCGTGGACCAACCAAACACGTCTTAGGCGATTTTATTTGCTTTATTTATGTGGGTAAATGTCATAACTTAGACTATTTCCCTGTACTAAGGACTTTAAAGACTTAGGGTATACTCAGCTGATGAGATGAGGTATAAAAATAAATAAGGAGTTGCAGATCAAAGTTTCAGATCGTGGGCTTGGGAATTGGGGTAAACTAGTAGGATTTTTTGGTTTGGATAGGGATTTAATTGGAATGAAATGAATTTAGACGAAGAAGATCAAATTGGAGTAAGAGGTCAAAGGTTGAATTTAGGTGCTGGTTCCAAATTGGTTAACATTAGGGCAAGAAAAAGATATGTTGTTAAAAGAGAAATACAACTGTGCCGGACCAAATGGGCCTCTTGTACACATCCTCATGTGTGTCCAGGCCAGAGGAAACCAGAAGCTTTGTACGCGAGCAGAATCTGGCGGGTTAGGTTAATAAGGTTTTGTCCGAGTGATGTCGTAGGCCGAAGGCCGGAGACATCACTCAAACGAAGTGCACTCTCCATACTCGGACGCCCACCTCAAGTCCCCCAGGCCCAGACCACCCATGACGATGTGGTGTTGTAGCACAGATATTTCAAATAATTTATTTCCCCACCACAAAAAGTGGTTGGGGTTTCAAAAAATTAAGACATCAAGTCTTTAATGTAGATCAGCGTTGCAACGTTTCGGCTTCTATCAAGCCTTCATCAGGCAGCTGATCCTACAGTGAAGTGAGCACAGGCTGTATGCCTTGTGAGTCACTTATATACCCTCACAGTACCTAATTGTACCTCACATCGTACCTAATCGTACGTCACACCGTATTGTGTTGAATTAAAGGTCTTAAATTATGATATTCTTTCTTCCACCCTGTTCCTTCCTTCCTTTCAATCCTTGACTTGCTCCTTCCCTTTTCCCTTTCCTATAATCTTGTTCTTTCAGCTGCTTTTCCTTTATTTGACTTTTAATTCCTAGATCCATTGAGCTTGAGTCTCCGTTCCCTTCGTCTGATATGCACGCTGCGTGGACCAACCAAACACGTCTTAGGCGATTTTATTTGCTTTATTTATGTGGGTAAATGTCATAACTTAGACTATTTCCCTGTACTAAGGACTTTAAAGACTTAGGGTATACTCAGCTGATGAGATGAGGTATAAAAATAAATAAGGAGTTGCAGATCAAAGTTTCAGATCGTGGGCTTGGGAATTGGGGTAAACTAGTAGGATTTTTTGGTTTGGATAGGGATTTAATTGGAATGAAATGAATTTAGACGAAGAAGATCAAATTGGAGTAAGAGGTCAAAGGTTGAATTTAGGTGCTGGTTCCAAATTGGTTAACATTAGGGCAAGAAAAAGATATGTTGTTAAAAGAGAAATACAACTGTGCCGGACCAAATGGGCCTCTTGTACACATCCTCATGTGTGTCCAGGCCAGAGGAAACCAGAAGCTTTGTACGCGAGCAGAATCTGGCGGGTTAGGTTAATAAGGTTTTGTCCGAGTGATGTCGTAGGCCGAAGGCCGGAGACATCACTCAAACGAAGTGCACTCTCCATACTCGGACGCCCACCTCAAGTCCCCCAGGCCCAGACCACCCATGACGATGTGGTGTTGTAGCACAGATATTTCAAATAATTTATTTCCCCACCACAAAAAGTGGTTGGGGTTTCAAAAAATTAAGACATCAAGTCTTTAATGTAGATCAGCGTTGCAACGTTTCGGCTTCTATCAAGCCTTCATCAGGCAGCTGATCCTACAGTGAAGTGAGCACAGGCTGTATGCCTTGTGAGTCACTTATATACCCTCACAGTACCTAATTGTACCTCACATCGTACCTAATCGTACGTCACACCGTATTGTGTTGAATTAAAGGTCTTAAATTATGATATTCTTTCTTCCACCCTGTTCCTTCCTTCCTTTCAATCCTTGACTTGCTCCTTCCCTTTTCCCTTTCCTATAATCTTGTTCTTTCAGCTGCTTTTCCTTTATTTGACTTTTAATTCCTAGATCCATTGAGCTTGAGTCTCCGTTCCCTTCGTCTGATATGCACGCTGCGTGGACCAACCAAACACGTCTTAGGCGATTTTATTTGCTTTATTTATGTGGGTAAATGTCATAACTTAGACTATTTCCCTGTACTAAGGACTTTAAAGACTTAGGGTATACTCAGCTGATGAGATGAGGTATAAAAATAAATAAGGAGTTGCAGATCAAAGTTTCAGATCGTGGGCTTGGGAATTGGGGTAAACTAGTAGGATTTTTTGGTTTGGATAGGGATTTAATTGGAATGAAATGAATTTAGACGAAGAAGATCAAATTGGAGTAAGAGGTCAAAGGTTGAATTTAGGTGCTGGTTCCAAATTGGTTAACATTAGGGCAAGAAAAAGATATGTTGTTAAAAGAGAAATACAACTGTGCCGGACCAAATGGGCCTCTTGTACACATCCTCATGTGTGTCCAGGCCAGAGGAAACCAGAAGCTTTGTACGCGAGCAGAATCTGGCGGGTTAGGTTAATAAGGTTTTGTCCGAGTGATGTCGTAGGCCGAAGGCCGGAGACATCACTCAAACGAAGTGCACTCTCCATACTCGGACGCCCACCTCAAGTCCCCCAGGCCCAGACCACCCATGACGATGTGGTGTTGTAGCACAGATATTTCAAATAATTTATTTCCCCACCACAAAAAGTGGTTGGGGTTTCAAAAAATTAAGACATCAAGTCTTTAATGTAGATCAGCGTTGCAACGTTTCGGCTTCTATCAAGCCTTCATCAGGCAGCTGATCCTACAGTGAAGTGAGCACAGGCTGTATGCCTTGTGAGTCACTTATATACCCTCACAGTACCTAATTGTACCTCACATCGTACCTAATCGTACGTCACACCGTATTGTGTTGAATTAAAGGTCTTAAATTATGATATTCTTTCTTCCACCCTGTTCCTTCCTTCCTTTCAATCCTTGACTTGCTCCTTCCCTTTTCCCTTTCCTATAATCTTGTTCTTTCAGCTGCTTTTCCTTTATTTGACTTTTAATTCCTAGATCCATTGAGCTTGAGTCTCCGTTCCCTTCGTCTGATATGCACGCTGCGTGGACCAACCAAACACGTCTTAGGCGATTTTATTTGCTTTATTTATGTGGGTAAATGTCATAACTTAGACTATTTCCCTGTACTAAGGACTTTAAAGACTTAGGGTATACTCAGCTGATGAGATGAGGTATAAAAATAAATAAGGAGTTGCAGATCAAAGTTTCAGATCGTGGGCTTGGGAATTGGGGTAAACTAGTAGGATTTTTTGGTTTGGATAGGGATTTAATTGGAATGAAATGAATTTAGACGAAGAAGATCAAATTGGAGTAAGAGGTCAAAGGTTGAATTTAGGTGCTGGTTCCAAATTGGTTAACATTAGGGCAAGAAAAAGATATGTTGTTAAAAGAGAAATACAACTGTGCCGGACCAAATGGGCCTCTTGTACACATCCTCATGTGTGTCCAGGCCAGAGGAAACCAGAAGCTTTGTACGCGAGCAGAATCTGGCGGGTTAGGTTAATAAGGTTTTGTCCGAGTGATGTCGTAGGCCGAAGGCCGGAGACATCACTCAAACGAAGTGCACTCTCCATACTCGGACGCCCACCTCAAGTCCCCCAGGCCCAGACCACCCATGACGATGTGGTGTTGTAGCACAGATATTTCAAATAATTTATTTCCCCACCACAAAAAGTGGTTGGGGTTTCAAAAAATTAAGACATCAAGTCTTTAATGTAGATCAGCGTTGCAACGTTTCGGCTTCTATCAAGCCTTCATCAGGCAGCTGATCCTACAGTGAAGTGAGCACAGGCTGTATGCCTTGTGAGTCACTTATATACCCTCACAGTACCTAATTGTACCTCACATCGTACCTAATCGTACGTCACACCGTATTGTGTTGAATTAAAGGTCTTAAATTATGATATTCTTTCTTCCACCCTGTTCCTTCCTTCCTTTCAATCCTTGACTTGCTCCTTCCCTTTTCCCTTTCCTATAATCTTGTTCTTTCAGCTGCTTTTCCTTTATTTGACTTTTAATTCCTAGATCCATTGAGCTTGAGTCTCCGTTCCCTTCGTCTGATATGCACGCTGCGTGGACCAACCAAACACGTCTTAGGCGATTTTATTTGCTTTATTTATGTGGGTAAATGTCATAACTTAGACTATTTCCCTGTACTAAGGACTTTAAAGACTTAGGGTATACTCAGCTGATGAGATGAGGTATAAAAATAAATAAGGAGTTGCAGATCAAAGTTTCAGATCGTGGGCTTGGGAATTGGGGTAAACTAGTAGGATTTTTTGGTTTGGATAGGGATTTAATTGGAATGAAATGAATTTAGACGAAGAAGATCAAATTGGAGTAAGAGGTCAAAGGTTGAATTTAGGTGCTGGTTCCAAATTGGTTAACATTAGGGCAAGAAAAAGATATGTTGTTAAAAGAGAAATACAACTGTGCCGGACCAAATGGGCCTCTTGTACACATCCTCATGTGTGTCCAGGCCAGAGGAAACCAGAAGCTTTGTACGCGAGCAGAATCTGGCGGGTTAGGTTAATAAGGTTTTGTCCGAGTGATGTCGTAGGCCGAAGGCCGGAGACATCACTCAAACGAAGTGCACTCTCCATACTCGGACGCCCACCTCAAGTCCCCCAGGCCCAGACCACCCATGACGATGTGGTGTTGTAGCACAGATATTTCAAATAATTTATTTCCCCACCACAAAAAGTGGTTGGGGTTTCAAAAAATTAAGACATCAAGTCTTTAATGTAGATCAGCGTTGCAACGTTTCGGCTTCTATCAAGCCTTCATCAGGCAGCTGATCCTACAGTGAAGTGAGCACAGGCTGTATGCCTTGTGAGTCACTTATATACCCTCACAGTACCTAATTGTACCTCACATCGTACCTAATCGTACGTCACACCGTATTGTGTTGAATTAAAGGTCTTAAATTATGATATTCTTTCTTCCACCCTGTTCCTTCCTTCCTTTCAATCCTTGACTTGCTCCTTCCCTTTTCCCTTTCCTATAATCTTGTTCTTTCAGCTGCTTTTCCTTTATTTGACTTTTAATTCCTAGATCCATTGAGCTTGAGTCTCCGTTCCCTTCGTCTGATATGCACGCTGCGTGGACCAACCAAACACGTCTTAGGCGATTTTATTTGCTTTATTTATGTGGGTAAATGTCATAACTTAGACTATTTCCCTGTACTAAGGACTTTAAAGACTTAGGGTATACTCAGCTGATGAGATGAGGTATAAAAATAAATAAGGAGTTGCAGATCAAAGTTTCAGATCGTGGGCTTGGGAATTGGGGTAAACTAGTAGGATTTTTTGGTTTGGATAGGGATTTAATTGGAATGAAATGAATTTAGACGAAGAAGATCAAATTGGAGTAAGAGGTCAAAGGTTGAATTTAGGTGCTGGTTCCAAATTGGTTAACATTAGGGCAAGAAAAAGATATGTTGTTAAAAGAGAAATACAACTGTGCCGGACCAAATGGGCCTCTTGTACACATCCTCATGTGTGTCCAGGCCAGAGGAAACCAGAAGCTTTGTACGCGAGCAGAATCTGGCGGGTTAGGTTAATAAGGTTTTGTCCGAGTGATGTCGTAGGCCGAAGGCCGGAGACATCACTCAAACGAAGTGCACTCTCCATACTCGGACGCCCACCTCAAGTCCCCCAGGCCCAGACCACCCATGACGATGTGGTGTTGTAGCACAGATATTTCAAATAATTTATTTCCCCACCACAAAAGTGGTTGGGGTTTCAAAAAATTAAGACATCAAGTCTTTAATGTAGATCAGCGTTGCAACGTTTCGGCTTCTATCAAGCCTTCATCAGGCAGCTGATCCTACAGTGAAGTGAGCACAGGCTGTATGCCTTGTGAGTCACTTATATACCCTCACAGTACCTAATTGTACCTCACATCGTACCTAATCGTACGTCACACCGTATTGTGTTGAATTAAAGGTCTTAAATTATGATATTCTTTCTTCCACCCTGTTCCTTCCTTCCTTTCAATCCTTGACTTGCTCCTTCCCTTTTCCCTTTCCTATAATCTTGTTCTTTCAGCTGCTTTTCCTTTATTTGACTTTTAATTCCTAGATCCATTGAGCTTGAGTCTCCGTTCCCTTCGTCTGATATGCACGCTGCGTGGACCAACCAAACACGTCTTAGGCGATTTTATTTGCTTTATTTATGTGGGTAAATGTCATAACTTAGACTATTTCCCTGTACTAAGGACTTTAAAGACTTAGGGTATACTCAGCTGATGAGATGAGGTATAAAAATAAATAAGGAGTTGCAGATCAAGTTTCAGATCGTGGGCTTGGGAATTGGGGTAAACTAGTAGGATTTTTTGGTTTGGATAGGGATTTAATTGGAATGAAATGAATTTAGACGAAGAAGATCAAATTGGAGTAAGAGGTCAAAGGTTGAATTTAGGTGCTGGTTTCCAAATTGGTTAACATTAGGGCAAGAAAAAGATATGTTGTTAAAAGAGAAATACAACTGTGCCGGACCAAATGGGCCTCTTGTACACATCCTCATGTGTGTCCAGGCCAGAGGAAACCAGAAGCTTTGTACGCGAGCAGAATCTGGCGGGTTAGGTTAATAAGGTTTTGTCCGAGTGATGTCGTAGGCCGAAGGCCGGAGACATCACTCAAACGAAGTGCACTCTCCATACTCGGACGCCCACCTCAAGTCCCCCAGGCCCAGACCACCCATGACGATGTGGTGTTGTAGCACAGATATTTCAAATAATTTATTTCCCCACCACAAAAAGTGGTTGGGGTTTCAAAAAATTAAGACATCAAGTCTTTAATGTAGATCAGCGTTGCAACGTTTCGGCTTCTATCAAGCCTTCATCAGGCAGCTGATCCTACAGTGAAGTGAGCACAGGCTGTATGCCTTGTGAGTCACTTATATACCCTCACAGTACCTAATTGTACCTCACATCGTACCTAATCGTACGTCACACCGTATTGTGTTGAATTAAAGGTCTTAAATTATGATATTCTTTCTTCCACCCTGTTCCTTCCTTCCTTTCAATCCTTGACTTGCTCCTTCCCTTTTCCCTTTCCTATAATCTTGTTCTTTCAGCTGCTTTTCCTTTATTTGACTTTTAATTCCTAGATCCATTGAGCTTGAGTCTCCGTTCCCTTCGTCTGATATGCACGCTGCGTGGACCAACCAAACACGTCTTAGGCGATTTTATTTGCTTTATTTATGTGGGTAAATGTCATAACTTAGACTATTTCCCTGTACTAAGGACTTTAAAGACTTAGGGTATACTCAGCTGATGAGATGAGGTATAAAAATAAATAAGGAGTTGCAGATCAAAGTTTCAGATCGTGGGCTTGGGAATTGGGGTAAACTAGTAGGATTTTTTGGTTTGGATAGGGATTTAATTGGAATGAAATGAATTTAGACGAAGAAGATCAAATTGGAGTAAGAGGTCAAAGGTTGAATTTAGGTGCTGGTTCCAAATTGGTTAACATTAGGGCAAGAAAAAGATATGTTGTTAAAAGAGAAATACAACTGTGCCGGACCAAATGGGCCTCTTGTACACATCCTCATGTGTGTCCAGGCCAGAGGAAACCAGAAGCTTTGTACGCGAGCAGAATCTGGCGGGTTAGGTTAATAAGGTTTTGTCCGAGTGATGTCGTAGGCCGAAGGCCGGAGACATCACTCAAACGAAGTGCACTCTCCATACTCGGACGCCCACCTCAAGTCCCCCAGGCCCAGACCACCCATGACGATGTGGTGTTGTAGCACAGATATTTCAAATAATTTATTTCCCCACCACAAAAAGTGGTTGGGGTTTCAAAAAATTAAGACATCAAGTCTTTAATGTAGATCAGCGTTGCAACGTTTCGGCTTCTATCAAGCCTTCATCAGGCAGCTGATCCTACAGTGAAGTGAGCACAGGCTGTATGCCTTGTGAGTCACTTATATACCCTCACAGTACCTAATTGTACCTCACATCGTACCTAATCGTACGTCACACCGTATTGTGTTGAATTAAAGGTCTTAAATTATGATATTCTTTCTTCCACCCTGTTCCTTCCTTCCTTTCAATCCTTGACTTGCTCCTTCCCTTTTCCCTTTCCTATAATCTTGTTCTTTCAGCTGCTTTTCCTTTATTTGACTTTTAATTCCTAGATCCATTGAGCTTGAGTCTCCGTTCCCTTCGTCTGATATGCACGCTGCGTGGACCAACCAAACACGTCTTAGGCGATTTTATTTGCTTTATTTATGTGGGTAAATGTCATAACTTAGACTATTTCCCTGTACTAAGGACTTTAAAGACTTAGGGTATACTCAGCTGATGAGATGAGGTATAAAAATAAATAAGGAGTTGCAGATCAAAGTTTCAGATCGTGGGCTTGGGAATTGGGGTAAACTAGTAGGATTTTTTGGTTTGGATAGGGATTTAATTGGAATGAAATGAATTTAGACGAAGAAGATCAAATTGGAGTAAGAGGTCAAAGGTTGAATTTAGGTGCTGGTTCCAAATTGGTTAACATTAGGGCAAGAAAAAGATATGTTGTTAAAAGAGAAATACAACTGTGCCGGACCAAATGGGCCTCTTGTACACATCCTCATGTGTGTCCAGGCCAGAGGAAACCAGAAGCTTTGTACGCGAGCAGAATCTGGCGGGTTAGGTTAATAAGGTTTTGTCCGAGTGATGTCGTAGGCCGAAGGCCGGAGACATCACTCAAACGAAGTGCACTCTCCATACTCGGACGCCCACCTCAAGTCCCCCAGGCCCAGACCACCCATGACGATGTGGTGTTGTAGCACAGATATTTCAAATAATTTATTTCCCCACCACAAAAAGTGGTTGGGGTTTCAAAAAATTAAGACATCAAGTCTTTAATGTAGATCAGCGTTGCAACGTTTCGGCTTCTATCAAGCCTTCATCAGGCAGCTGATCCTACAGTGAAGTGAGCACAGGCTGTATGCCTTGTGAGTCACTTATATACCCTCACAGTACCTAATTGTACCTCACATCGTACCTAATCGTACGTCACACCGTATTGTGTTGAATTAAAGGTCTTAAATTATGATATTCTTTCTTCCACCCTGTTCCTTCCTTCCTTTCAATCCTTGACTTGCTCCTTCCCTTTTCCCTTTCCTATAATCTTGTTCTTTCAGCTGCTTTTCCTTTATTTGACTTTTAATTCCTAGATCCATTGAGCTTGAGTCTCCGTTCCCTTCGTCTGATATGCACGCTGCGTGGACCAACCAAACACGTCTTAGGCGATTTTATTTGCTTTATTTATGTGGGTAAATGTCATAACTTAGACTATTTCCCTGTACTAAGGACTTTAAAGACTTAGGGTATACTCAGCTGATGAGATGAGGTATAAAAATAAATAAGGAGTTGCAGATCAAAGTTTCAGATCGTGGGCTTGGGAATTGGGGTAAACTAGTAGGATTTTTTGGTTTGGATAGGGATTTAATTGGAATGAAATGAATTTAGACGAAGAAGATCAAATTGGAGTAAGAGGTCAAAGGTTGAATTTAGGTGCTGGTTCCAAATTGGTTAACATTAGGGCAAGAAAAAGATATGTTGTTAAAAGAGAAATACAACTGTGCCGGACCAAATGGGCCTCTTGTACACATCCTCATGTGTGTCCAGGCCAGAGGAAACCAGAAGCTTTGTACGCGAGCAGAATCTGGCGGGTTAGGTTAATAAGGTTTTGTCCGAGTGATGTCGTAGGCCGAAGGCCGGAGACATCACTCAAACGAAGTGCACTCTCCATACTCGGACGCCCACCTCAAGTCCCCCAGGCCCAGACCACCCATGACGATGTGGTGTTGTAGCACAGATATTTCAAATAATTTATTTCCCCACCACAAAAAGTGGTTGGGGTTTCAAAAAATTAAGACATCAAGTCTTTAATGTAGATCAGCGTTGCAACGTTTCGGCTTCTATCAAGCCTTCATCAGGCAGCTGATCCTACAGTGAAGTGAGCACAGGCTGTATGCCTTGTGAGTCACTTATATACCCTCACAGTACCTAATTGTACCTCACATCGTACCTAATCGTACGTCACACCGTATTGTGTTGAATTAAAGGTCTTAAATTATGATATTCTTTCTTCCACCCTGTTCCTTCCTTCCTTTCAATCCTTGACTTGCTCCTTCCCTTTTCCTTTCCTATAATCTTGTTTCTTTCAGCTGCTTTTCCTTTATTTGACTTTTAATTCCTAGATCCATTGAGCTTGAGTCTCCGTTCCCTTCGTCTGATATGCACGCTGCGTGGACCAACCAAACACGTCTTAGGCGATTTTATTTGCTTTATTTATGTGGGTAAATGTCATAACTTAGACTATTTCCCTGTACTAAGGACTTTAAAGACTTAGGGTATACTCAGCTGATGAGATGAGGTATAAAAATAAATAAGGAGTTGCAGATCAAAGTTTCAGATCGTGGGCTTGGGAATTGGGGGTAAACTAGTAGGATTTTTTGGTTTGGATAGGGATTTAATTGGAATGAAATGAATTTAGACGAAGAAGATCAAATTGGAGTAAGAGGTCAAAGGTTGAATTTAGGTGCTGGTTCCAAATTGGTTAACATTAGGGCAAGAAAAAGATATGTTGTTAAAAGAGAAATACAACTGTGCCGGACCAAATGGGCCTCTTGTACACATCCTCATGTGTGTCCAGGCCAGAGGAAACCAGAAGCTTTGTACGCGAGCAGAATCTGGCGGGTTAGGTTAATAAGGTTTTGTCCGAGTGATGTCGTAGGCCGAAGGCCGGAGACATCACTCAAACGAAGTGCACTCTCCATACTCGGACGCCCACCTCAAGTCCCCCAGGCCCAGACCACCCATGACGATGTGGTGTTGTAGCACAGATATTTCAAATAATTTATTTCCCCACCACAAAAAGTGGTTGGGGTTTCAAAAAATTAAGACATCAAGTCTTTAATGTAGATCAGCGTTGCAACGTTTCGGCTTCTATCAAGCCTTCATCAGGCAGCTGATCCTACAGTGAAGTGAGCACAGGCTGTATGCCTTGTGAGTCACTTATATACCCTCACAGTACCTAATTGTACCTCACATCGTACCTAATCGTACGTCACACCGTATTGTGTTGAATTAAAGGTCTTAAATTATGATATTCTTTCTTCCACCCTGTTCCTTCCTTCCTTTCAATCCTTGACTTGCTCCTTCCCTTTTCCCTTTCCTATAATCTTGTTCTTTCAGCTGCTTTTCCTTTATTTGACTTTTAATTCCTAGATCCATTGAGCTTGAGTCTCCGTTCCCTTCGTCTGATATGCACGCTGCGTGGACCAACCAAACACGTCTTAGGCGATTTTATTTGCTTTATTTATGTGGGTAAATGTCATAACTTAGACTATTTCCCTGTACTAAGGACTTTAAAGACTTAGGGTATACTCAGCTGATGAGATGAGGTATAAAAATAAATAAGGAGTTGCAGATCAAAGTTTCAGATCGTGGGCTTGGGAATTGGGGTAAACTAGTAGGATTTTTTGGTTTGGATAGGGATTTAATTGGAATGAAATGAATTTAGACGAAGAAGATCAAATTGGAGTAAGAGGTCAAAGGTTGAATTTAGGTGCTGGTTCCAAATTGGTTAACATTAGGGCAAGAAAAAGATATGTTGTTAAAAGAGAAATACAACTGTGCCGGACCAAATGGGCCTCTTGTACACATCCTCATGTGTGTCCAGGCCAGAGGAAACCAGAAGCTTTGTACGCGAGCAGAATCTGGCGGGTTAGGTTAATAAGGTTTTGTCCGAGTGATGTCGTAGGCCGAAGGCCGGAGACATCACTCAAACGAAGTGCACTCTCCATACTCGGACGCCCACCTCAAGTCCCCCAGGCCCAGACCACCCATGACGATGTGGTGTTGTAGCACAGATATTTCAAATAATTTATTTCCCCACCACAAAAAGTGGTTGGGGTTTCAAAAAATTAAGACATCAAGTCTTTAATGTAGATCAGCGTTGCAACGTTTCGGCTTCTATCAAGCCTTCATCAGGCAGCTGATCCTACAGTGAAGTGAGCACAGGCTGTATGCCTTGTGAGTCACTTATATACCCTCACAGTACCTAATTGTACCTCACATCGTACCTAATCGTACGTCACACCGTATTGTGTTGAATTAAAGGTCTTAAATTATGATATTCTTTCTTCCACCCTGTTCCTTCCTTCCTTTCAATCCTTGACTTGCTCCTTCCCTTTTCCCTTTCCTATAATCTTGTTCTTTCAGCTGCTTTTCCTTTATTTGACTTTTAATTCCTAGATCCATTGAGCTTGAGTCTCCGTTCCCTTCGTCTGATATGCACGCTGCGTGGACCAACCAAACACGTCTTAGGCGATTTTATTTGCTTTATTTATGTGGGTAAATGTCATAACTTAGACTATTTCCCTGTACTAAGGACTTTAAAGACTTAGGGTATACTCAGCTGATGAGATGAGGTATAAAAATAAATAAGGAGTTGCAGATCAAAGTTTCAGATCGTGGGCTTGGGAATTGGGGTAAACTAGTAGGATTTTTTGGTTTGGATAGGGATTTAATTGGAATGAAATGAATTTAGACGAAGAAGATCAAATTGGAGTAAGAGGTCAAAGGTTGAATTTAGGTGCTGGTTCCAAATTGGTTAACATTAGGGCAAGAAAAAGATATGTTGTTAAAAGAGAAATACAACTGTGCCGGACCAAATGGGCCTCTTGTACACATCCTCATGTGTGTCCAGGCCAGAGGAAACCAGAAGCTTTGTACGCGAGCAGAATCTGGCGGGTTAGGTTAATAAGGTTTTGTCCGAGTGATGTCGTAGGCCGAAGGCCGGAGACATCACTCAAACGAAGTGCACTCTCCATACTCGGACGCCCACCTCAAGTCCCCCAGGCCCAGACCACCCATGACGATGTGGTGTTGTAGCACAGATATTTCAAATAATTTATTTCCCCACCACAAAAAGTGGTTGGGGTTTCAAAAAATTAAGACATCAAGTCTTTAATGTAGATCAGCGTTGCAAACGTTTCGGCTTCTATCAAGCCTTCATCAGGCAGCTGATCCTACAGTGAAGTGAGCACAGGCTGTATGCCTTGTGAGTCACTTATATACCCTCACAGTACCTAATTGTACCTCACATCGTACCTAATCGTACGTCACACCGTATTGTGTTGAATTAAAGGTCTTAAATTATGATATTCTTTCTTCCACCCTGTTCCTTCCTTCCTTTCAATCCTTGACTTGCTCCTTCCCTTTTCCCTTTCCTATAATCTTGTTCTTTCAGCTGCTTTTCCTTTATTTGACTTTTAATTCCTAGATCCATTGAGCTTGAGTCTCCGTTCCCTTCGTCTGATATGCACGCTGCGTGGACCAACCAAACACGTCTTAGGCGATTTTATTTGCTTTATTTATGTGGGTAAATGTCATAACTTAGACTATTTCCCTGTACTAAGGACTTTAAAGACTTAGGGTATACTCAGCTGATGAGATGAGGTATAAAAAATAAATAAGGAGTTGCAGATCAAAGTTTCAGATCGTGGGCTTGGGAATTGGGGTAAACTAGTAGGATTTTTTTGGTTTGGATAGGGATTTAATTGGAATGAAATGAATTTAGACGAAGAAGATCAAATTGGAGTAAGAGGTCAAAGGTTGAATTTAGGTGCTGGTTCCAAATTGGTTAACATTAGGGCAAGAAAAAGATATGTTGTTAAAAGAGAAATACAACTGTGCCGGACCAAATGGGCCTCTTGTACACATCCTCATGTGTGTCCAGGCCAGAGGAAACCAGAAGCTTTGTACGCGAGCAGAATCTGGCGGGTTAGGTTAATAAGGTTTTGTCCGAGTGATGTCGTAGGCCGAAGGCCGGAGACATCACTCAAACGAAGTGCACTCTCCATACTCGGACGCCCACCTCAAGTCCCCCAGGCCCAGACCACCCATGACGATGTGGTGTTGTAGCACAGATATTTCAAATAATTTATTTCCCAACCACAAAAAGTGGTTGGGGTTTCAAAAAATTAAGACATCAGTCTTTAATGTAGATCAGCGTTGCAACGTTTCGGCTTCTATCAAGCCTTCATCAGGCAGCTGATCCTACAGTGAAGTGAGCACAGGCTGTATGCCTTGTGAGTCACTTATATACCCTCACAGTACCTAATTGTACCTCACATCGTACCTAATCGTACGTCACACCGTATTGTGTTGAATTAAAGGTCTTAAATTATGATATTCTTTCTTCCACCCTGTTCCTTCCTTCCTTTCAATCCTTGACTTGCTCCTTCCCTTTCTTTCAGCTGCTTTTCCTTTATTTGACTTTTAATTCCTAGATCCATTGAGCTTGAGTCTCCGTTCCCTTCGTCTGATATGCACGCTGCGTGGACCAACCAAACACGTCTTAGGCGATTTTATTTGCTTTATTTATGTGGGTAAATGTCATAACTTAGACTATTTCCCTGTACTAAGGACTTTAAAGACTTAGGGTATACTCAGCTGATGAGATGAGGTATAAAAATAAATAAGGAGTTGCAGATCAAAGTTTCAGATCGTGGGCTTGGGAATTGGGGTAAACTAGTAGGATTTTTTTGGTTTGGATAGGGATTTAATTGGAATGAAATGAATTTAGACGAAGAAGATCAAATTGGAGTAAGAGGTCAAAGGTTGAATTTAGGTGCTGGTTCCAAATTGGTTAACATTAGGGCAAGAAAAAGATATGTTGTTAAAAGAGAAATACAACTGTGCCGGACCAAATGGGCCTCTTGTACACATCCTCATGTGTGTCCAGGCCAGAGGAAACCAGAAGCTTTGTACGCGAGCAGAATCTGGCGGGTTAGGTTAATAAGGTTTTGTCCGAGTGATGTCGTAGGCCGAAGGCCGGAGACATCACTCAAACGAAGTGCACTCTCCATACCGGACGCCCACCTCAAGTCCCCCAGGCCCAGACCACCCATGACGATGTGGTGTTGTAGCACAGATATTTCAAATAATTTATTTCCCCACCACAAAAAGTGGTTGGGGTTTCAAAAAATTAAGACATCAAGTCTTTAATGTAGATCAGCGTTGCAACGTTTCGGCTTCTATCAAGCCTTCATCAGGCAGCTGATCCTACAGTGAAGTGAGCACAGGCTGTATGCCTTGTGAGTCACTTATATACCCTCACAGTACCTAATTGTACCTCACAGTACCTAATTGTACCTCACATCGTACCTAATCGTACGTCACACCGTATTGTGTTGAATTAAAGGTCTTAAATTATGATATTCTTTCTTCCACCCTGTTCCTTCCTTCCTTTCAATCCTTGACTTGCTCCTTCCCTTTTCCCTTTCCTATAATCTTGTTCTTTCAGCTGCTTTTCCTTTATTTGACTTTTAATTCCTAGATCCATTGAGCTTGAGTCTCCGTTCCCTTCGTCTGATATGCACGCTGCGTGGACCAACCAAACACGTCTTAGGCGATTTTATTTGCTTTATTTATGTGGGTAAATGTCATAACTTAGACTATTTCCCTGTACTAAGGACTTTAAAAGACTTAGGGTATACTCAGCTGATGAGATGAGGTATAAAAAATAAATAAGGAGTTGCAGATCAAAGTTTCAGATCGTGGGCTTGGGAATTGGGGTAAACTAGTAGGATTTTTTGGTTTGGATAGGGATTTAATTGGAATGAAATGAATTTTTAGACGAAGAAGATCAAATTGGAGTAAGAGGTCAAAGGTTTGAATTTAGGTGCTGGTTCCAAATTGGTTAACATCAGGGCAAGAAAAAGATATGTTGTTAAAAGAGAAATACAACTGTGCCGGACCAAATGGGCCTCTTGTACACATCCCCATGTGCGTCCAGGCCAGAGAAACCAGAAGCTTTGTACGCGAGCAGAATCTGGCGGGTTAGGTTAAGAAGGTTTGTCCGAGTGATGTCGTAGGCCGAAGGCCGGAGACATCACTCAAACGAAGTGCACTCTCCATACTCGGACGCCCACCTCAAGTCCCCCAGGCCCAGACCACCCATGACGAGGTGGTGTTGTAGCACCGATATTTCAAATAATTTATTTCCCCACCACAAAAAGTGGTTGGGGGTTTCAAAAAATTAAGACATCAAGTCTTTAATGTAGATCAGCGTTGCAACGTTTCGGCTTCTATCAAGCCTTCATCAGGCAGCTGATCCTACAGTGAAGTGAGCACAGGCTTGTATGCCTTGTGAGTCACTTATATACCCTCACAGTACCTAATTGTACCTCACATCGTACCTAATCGTACGTCACACCGTATTGTGTTGAATTAAAGGTTCTTAAATTATGATATTCTTTCTTCCACCCTGTTCCTTCCTTCCTTTCAATCCTTGACTTGCTCCTTCCCTTTCCCTTTCCTATAATCTTGTTCTTTCAGCTGCTTTTCCTTTATTTGACTTTTAATTCCTAGATCCATTGAGCTTGAGTCTCCGTTCCCTTCGTCTGATATGCACGCTGCGTGGACCAACCAAACACGTCTTAGGCGATTTTATTTGCTTTATTTATGTGGGTAAATGTCATAACTTAGACTATTTCCCTGTACTAAGGACTTTAAAGACTTAGGGTATACTCAGCTGATGAGATGAGGTATAAAAATAAATAAGGAGTTGCAGATCAAAGTTTCAGATCGTGGGCTTGGGATTGGGGTAAACTAGTAGGATTTTTTGGTTTGGATAGGGATTTAATTGGAATGAAATGAATTTAGACGAAGAAGATCAAATTGGAGTAAGAGGTCAAAGGTTGAATTTAGGTGTGGTTCCAAATTGGTTAACATTAGGGCAAGAAAAAAGATATGTTGTTAAAAGAGAAATACAACTGTGCCGGACCAAATGGGCCTCTTGTACACATCCTCATGTGTGTCCAGGCCAGAGGAAACCAGAAGCTTTGTACGCGAGCAGAATCTGGCGGGTTAGGTTAATAAGGTTTTGTCCGAGTGATGTCGTAGGCCGAAGGCCGGAGACATCACTCAAACGAAGTGCACTCTCCATACTCGGACGCCCACCTCAAGTCCCCCAGGCCCAGACCACCCATGACGATGTGGTGTTGTAGCACAGATATTTCAAATAATTTATTTCCCCACCACAAAAAGTGGTTGGGGTTTCAAAAAAATTAAGACATCAAGTCTTTAATGTAGATCAGCGTTTGCAACGTTTTCGGCTTCTATCAAGCCTTCATCAGGCAGCTGATCCTACAGTGAAGTGAGCACAGGCTGTATGCCTTGTGAGTCACTTATATACCCTCACAGTACCTAATTGTACCTCACATCGTACCTAATCGTACGTCACACCGTATTGTGTTGAATTAAAGGTCTTAAATTATGATATTCTTTCTTCCACCCTGTTCCTTCCTTCCTTTCAATCCTTGACTTGCTCCTTCCCTTTTCCCTTTCCTATAATCTTGTTCTTTCAGCTGCTTTTTCCTTTATTTGACTTTTTAATTCCTAGATCCATTGAGCTTGAGTCTCCGTTCCCTTCGTCTGATATGCACGCTGCGTGGACCAACCAAACACGTCTTAGGCGATTTTATTTGCTTTATTTATGTGGGTTAAATGTCATAACTTAGACTATTTCCCTGTACTAAGGACTTTTAAAAGACTTAGGTATACTCAGCTGATGAGATGAGGTATAAAAATAAATAAGGAGTTGCAGATCAAAGTTTCAGATCGTGGGCTTGGGAATTGGGGTAAACTAGTAGGATTTTTTTGGTTTGGATAGGGATTTAATTGGAATGAAATGAATTTAGACGAAGAAGATCAAATTGGAGTAAGAGGTCAAAGGTTGAATTTAGGTGCTGGGTTCCAAATTGGTTAACATTAGGGCAAGAAAAAGATATGTTGTTAAAAGAGAAATACAACTGTGCCGGACCAAATGGGCCTCTTGTACACATCCTCATGTGTGTCCAGGCCAGAGGAAACCAGAAGCTTTGTACGCGAGCAGAATCTGGCGGGTTAGGTTAATAAGGTTTTGTCCGAGTGATGTCGTAGGCCGAAGGCCGGAGACATCACTCAAACGAAGTGCACTCTCCATACTCGGACGCCCACCTCAAGTCCCCCAGGCCCAGACCACCCATGACGATGTGGTGTTGTAGCACAGATATTTCAAATAATTTATTTCCCCACCACAAAAAGTGGTTTGGGGTTTCAAAAAATTAAGACATCAAGTCTTTAATGTAGATCAGCGTTGCAACGTTTCGGCTTCTATCAAGCCTTCATCCAGGCAGCTGATCCTACAGTGAAGTGAGCACAGGCTGTATGCCTTGTTGAGTCACTTATATACCCTCACAGTACCTAATTGTACCTCACATCGTACCTAATCGTACGTCACACCGTATTGTGTTGAATTAAAGGTTCTTTAAATTATGATATTCTTTCTTCCACCCTGTTCCTTCCTTCCTTTCAATCCTTGACTTGCTCCTTCCCTTTTCCCTTTCCTATAATCTTGTTCTTTCACTGCTTTTTCCTTTATTTGACTTTTAATTCCTAGATCCATTGAGCTTGAGTCTCCGTTCCCTTCGTCTGATATGCACGCTGCGTGGACCAACCAAACACGTCTTAGGCGATTTTATTTGCTTTATTTATGTGGGTAAATGTCATAACTTAGACTATTTCCCTGTACTAAGGACTTTAAAGACTTAGGGTATACTCAGCTGATGAGATTGAGGTATAAAAATAAATAAGGAGTTGCAGATCAAAGTTTCAGATCGTGGGCTTGGGAATTGGGGTAAACTAGTAGGATTTTTTGGTTTGGATAGGGATTTAATTGGAATGAAATGAATTTAGACGAAGAAGATCAAATTGGAGTAAGAGGTCAAAGGTTGAATTTAGGTGCTGGTTCCAAATTGGTTAACATTAGGGCAAGAAAAAGATATGTTTGTATAAAAGAGAAATACAACAGTGCCGGACCAAATGGGCCTCTTGTACACATCCTCATGTGTGTCCAGGCCAGAGGAAACCAGAAGCTTTGTACGCGAGCAGAATCTGGCGGGTTAGGTTAATAAGGTTTTGTCCGAGTGATGTCGTAGGCCGAAGGCCGGAGACATCACTCAAACGAAGTGCACTCTCCATACACGTGACGCCCACCTCAAGTCCCCCAGGCCCAGACCACCCATGACGATGTGGTGTTGTAGCACAGATATTTCAAATAATTTATTTCCCCCACCACAAAAAGTGGTTGGGGTTTCAAAAAATTAAGACATCAAGTCTTTAAATGTAGATCAGCGTTTGCAACGTTTCGGCTTCTATCAAGCCTTCATCAGGCAGCTGATCCTACAGTGAAGTGAGCACAGGCTGTATGCCTTGTGATGAGTCACTTATATACCCTCACAGTTACCTAATTGTACCTCACATCGTACCTAATCGTACGTCACACCGTATTGTGTTGAATTAAAGGTCTTAAATTATGATATTCTTTCTTCCACCCTGGTTCCTTCCTTCCTTTCAATCCTTGACTTGCTCCTTCCCTTTTCCCTTTCCTATAATCTTGTTCTTTCAGCTGCTTTTCCTTTATTTGACTTTTAAATCCTAGATCCATTGAGCTTGAGTCTCCGTTCCCCTTCGTCTGATATGCACGCTGCGTGGAACCAACCAAACACGTCTTAGGCGATTTTATTTGCTATATTTATGTGGGTAAATGTCATAACTTAGACTATTTCCCTGTACTAAGGACTTTAAAGACTTAGGGTATACTCAGCTGATGAGATGAGGTATAAAAATAAAATAAGGAGTTGCAGATCAAAGTTTCAGATCGTGGGCTTGGGGGAATTGGGGTAAACTAGTAGGATTTTTTGGTTTGGATAGGGATTTAATTGGAATGAAATTAATTTATACGAAGAAGATCAAATTGGAGTAAGAGGTCAAAGGTTGAATTTAGTGCTGGTTCCAAATTGGTTAACATTAGGGCAAGAAAAAGATATGTTTAAAAAGAGAAATACAACTGTGCCGGACCAAATGGGCCTCTTGTACACATCCTCATGTGTGTCCCAGGCCAGAGGAAACCAGAAGCTTTGTACGCGAGCAGAATCTGGCGGGTTAAGGTTAATAAGGTTTTGTCCGAGTGATGTCGTAGGCCGAAGGCCGGAGACACACTCAAACGAAGTGCACTCTCCATACTCGGACGCCCACCTCAAGTCCCCCAGGCCCAGACCACCCATGACGATGTGGTGTTGTAGCACAGATATTTCAAATAATTTATTTCCCCACCACAAAAAGTGGTTGGGGTTTCAAAAAATTAAGACATCAAGTCTTTAATGTAGATCAGCGTTGCAAACGTTTCGGCTTCTATCAAGCCTTCATCAGGCAGCTGATCCTACAGTGAAGTGAGCACAGGCTGTATGCCTTGTGAGTCACTTATATACCCTCACAGTACCTAATTGTACCTCACATCGTACCTAATCGTACGTCACACCTCCGTATTGTGTTTGAATTAAAGGTCTTAAATTATGATATTCTTTCTTCCACCCTGTTCCTTCCTTCCTTTCAATCCTTGACTTGCTCCTTCCCTTTCCCCTTTCCTATAATCCTTGTTCTTTCAGCTGCTTTTCCTTTATTTGACTTTTTAATTCCTAGATCCATTGAGCTTGAGTCTCCGTACCCATCGTCTGATATGCACGCTGCGTGGACCAACCAAACACGTCTTAGGCGATGTTATTTGCTTTATTTATGTGGGTACATGTTCATAACTTAGACTATTTCCCTGTACTAAGGACTTTAAAGACTTAGGGTATACTCAGCTGATGAGATGAGGTATAAAAAATAAATAAGAGTTGCAGATCAAAGTTTCAGATCGTGGGCTTGGGAAATTGGGGTAAACTAGTAGGATTTTTTGGTTTGGATAGGGATTTAATTGGAATGAAATGAATTTAGACGAAGAAGATCAAATTGGAGTAAGAGGTCAAAGGTTGAATTTAGGTGCTGGTTCCAAATTGGTTAACATTAGGGCAAGAAAAAGATAATGTTGTTAAAAGAGAAATACAACAGTGCCGGACCAAATGGGCCTCTTGTACACATCCTCATGTGTGTCCAGGCCAGAGGAAACCAGAAGCTTTGTACGCGAGCAGAATCTGCGGGTATAGGTAATAAAGGTTTTGTCCGAGTGATGTCGTAAGGCCGAAGGCCGGAGACATCACTCAAACGAAGTGCACTCTCCATACTCGGAAACGCCCACCCTCAATTCCCCCAGGCCCAGACCACCCATGACGATGTGGTGTTGTAGCACAGATATTTCAAATAATTTATTTCCCCCACCACAAAAAGTGTTGGGGTTTCAAAAAATTAAGACATCAAGTCTTTAATGTAGATCAGCGTTGCAACGTTTCGGCTTCTATCAAGCCTTCATGCAGGCAGCTGATCCTACAGTGAAGTGAGCACAAGGCCTGTATGCCTTGTGAGTCACTTATATACCCTCAACAGTACCTAATTGTACCTCACATCGTACCTAATCGTACGTCACACCGTATGTGTTGAATTAAAGGTCTTTAATTATGATATTCTTTCTTCCACCCTGTTTCCTTCCTTCCTTTCAATCCTTGACTTGCTCCTTCCCTTTTTCCCTTTCCTATAATCTTGTTCTTTCAGCTGCTTTTCCTTTATTTGACTTTTAATTCCTAGATCCATTGAGCTTGAAGTCTCCGTTCCCCTTCGTCTGATATGCACGCTGCGTGGACCAACCAAACACGTCTTAGGGCGATTTTATTTTGCTTTATTATGTGGGTAAATGTCATAACTTAGACTATTTCCCTGTACTAAGGACTTTAAAGACTTAGGGTGTACTCAGCTGATGAGATGAGGTATAAAAAATAAATAAGGAGTTGCAGATCAAAGTTTCAGATCGTGGGCTTGGGAATTGGGGTAAACTAGTAGGATTTTTTGGTTTGGATAGGGATTTAATTGGAATGAAATGAATTTAGACGAAGAAGATCAATTGGAGTAAGAGGTCAAAGGTTGAATTTAGGTGCTGGTTCCAAATTGGTTAACATTAGGGCAAGAAAAAGAATGTTTGTTAAAAGAGAAATACAACTGTGCCGGAACCAAATGGGCCTCTTGTACACATCCTCATGTGTGTCCATGCCAGAAGGAAACCAGAAGCTTTGTACGCGAGCAGAATCTGGCGGTTAGGTTAATAAGGTTTTGTCCGAGTGATGTCGTAGGCCGAAGGCCGGAGACATCACTCAAACGAAGTGCACTCTCCATACTCGGACGCCCACCCTCAAGTCCCCCAGGCCCAGACCACCCATGACGAAGTTTGGTGGGTGTTGTAGCACAGATATTTTCAAATAATTTATTTCCCCACCACAAAAAGTGGTTGGGTTTCAAAAAATTAAGACATCAAGTCTTTAATGTAGATCAGCGTTGCAACGTTTCGGCTTCTATCAAGCCTTCATCAGGCAGCTGATCCTACAGTGAAGTGAGCACAGCTGTATGCCTGTGAGTCACTTATATAACCCTCACAGTACCTAATTGTAACCTCACATCGTACCTAATCGTACGTCACATCACCGTAATTGTGTTGAATTAAAGGTCTTAAATTATGATATTCTTTTCTTCCACCCTGTTCCTTCCTTCCTTTCAATCCTTGACTTGCTCCTTCCCTTTTTTCCCTTTCCTATAATCTTGTTCTTTCAGCTGCTTTTCCTTTATTTTGACTTTTAATTCCTAGATCCATTGAGCTTGAGTCTCCGTTCCCTTGCGTCTGATATGCACGCTGCGTGGACCAACCAAACACGTCTTAGGCGATTTTATTTGCTTTATTTATGTGGGTAAATGTCATAACTTAGACTATTTCCCTGTACTAAGGACTTTAAAGACTTAGGGTATACTCAGCTGATGAGATGAGGTATAAAAATAAATAAGGAGTTGCAGATCAAAGTTTCAGATCGTGGGCTTGGGATTGGGGTAAACTAGTAGGATTTTTTGGTTTGGATAGGGATTTAATTGGAATGAAATGAATTTAGACGAAGAAGATCAAATTGGAGTAAGCGGTCAAAGGTTGAATATAGGTGCTGGTTCCAAATTGGTTAACATTAGGGCAAGAAAAAGATATGTTGTTAAAAGAGAAATACAACTGTGCCGGACCAAATGGGCCTCTTGTACACATCCTCATGTGTGTCCAGGCCCAAGGAAACCAGAAGCTTTGTACGCGAGCAGAATCTGGCGGGTAGGTTAATAAGGTTTTGTCCGAGTGATGTCGTAGGCCGAAGGCCGGAGACATCACTCAAACGAAGTGCACTCTCCATACTCGGAACGGCCCACCTCAAGTCCCCCAGGCCCAGACCACCCATGACGATGTGGTGTTGTAGCACAGATATTTCAAATAATTTATTTCCCCACCACAAAAGAGGTTGGTGTTTCAAAAATTAAGACATCAAGTCTTTAATGTAGATCAGGCGTTGCAACGTTTCGGCTTCTATCAAGCCTTCATCAGGCAGCTGATCCTACAAGTGAAGTGAGCACTTAAGGCTGTATGCCTTGTGAGTCACTTATATACCCTCACAGTACCTAATTGTACCTCACATCGTACCTAATCGTACGTCACATGACCGTATTGTGTTTGAATTAAAGGTCCTTAAATTATGATATTCTTTCTTCCACCCTGTTCCTTCCTTCCATTTCATCCCTTGACTTGCTCCTTCCCTTTTCCCCTTTCCTATAATCTTGTTCCTTTCAGCTGCTTTTCCTTTATTTGAACTTTTAATTCCTAGATCCATTGAGCTTGAGTCTCCGTTCCCTTCGTCTGATAGGCACGCTGCGTGGACCAGAAACACGTCTTAGGCGATTTTATTTGCTTTCATGTGGGTAAATGTCAGTACTTAGACTATTTCCCTGTACTAAGGACTTTAAAGACTTAGGGTATACTCAGCTGATGAGATAAGGTATAAAAATAAATAAGGATTTGAAGATCAAAGCTTCCGATCGTGGGCTTGGGAATTGGATTAAGCTAGAAGAATTCTGGGGCTTGGATAGGAATTTAATTGGAATGAAATGAATTTAGGCGAAGAAGATCAAATTGAAGTAAGAGGTCAGGGGTTAAATTTAGGTGCTGGTTCCAAATTGGATTAACATTAGGGCAAGAAAAAGATATGTTGTTAAAAGAGAAAATACAACTGTGCCGGACCAAATGGGCCTCTTGTACACATCCTCATGTGTGTCCAGGCCAGAGGAAACCAGAAGCTTTGGTACGCGAGCAGAATCTGGCGGGTTAGGTTAATAAGGTTTTGTCCGAGTGATGTCGTAGGCCGAAGGCCGAGACATCACTCAAACGAAGTGCACTCTCCATACTCGGAACGCCCACCACAAGGTCCCCCAGTGCCCAGACCACCCATGACGATGGTGGTGTTGTAGCACAGATATTTCAAATAATTTATTTCCCCACCCACAAAAAGTGGTTGGGGGTTTTCAAAAAATTAAGACATCAAGTCTTTAAATGTAGATCAGCGTGCAACGTTTCGGCTTCTATCAAGCCTTCATCAGGCAGCTGATCCTACAGTGAAGTGAGCACAGGCTGTATGCCTTGAGTCACTTATATACCCTCACAGTACCTAATTGTACCTCACATCGTACCTAATCGTACTCCACACCGTATTGTTTAATAAAGGTCTTAAATTATGATATTCTTTCTTCCACCCTGTTCTTCCTTCCTTTCAATCCTTGACTTGCTCCTTCCCTTTTCCCTTTCCTATAATCATGTTCTTTCAGCTGCTTTCCTTTATTTGACTTTTAATTCCTAGATCCATTGAGCTTGAGTCTCCGTTCCCTTCGTCTGATATGCACGCTGCGTGGACCAACCCAAACACGTCTTAGGCGATTTTATTTGCTTTATTTATGTGGGTAAATGTCATAACTTAGACTATTTCCCTGTACATGGACTTTAAAGACTTAGAGGGTATACTCAGCTGATGAGATGAGGTATAAAAATAAATAAGGAGTTTGCAGATCAAAGTTACAGATCGTGGGCTTGGAATTGGGGTAAACTAGTAGGATTTTTTTGGTTTGGGATAGGGATTTAATTGGAATGAAATTAAAATGAATTTAGACGAAGAAGATCAAATTGGGAGTACGAGGTCAAAAGGTTGAATTTTAGGTGCTGGTTCCAAATATGGTTAACATTAGGGCAAGAAAAAGATATGTTTTAAAAGAGAAATACAACTGTGCCGGACCAAATTGGGCCTCTTTTACACATCCTCATGTGTGTCCAGGCCAAGGAAACCAGAAGCTTTGTACGCGGAGCAGAATCTGGCGGGTTTAGGTTAATAAGGTTTTGACCCGAGTGAATGTCGTAGGCCGAAGGCCGGAGACATCACTCAAACGAAGTGCACTCTCCATACTCGGACGCCCACCTCAAGTCCCCCCAGGCCCAGACCACACCATGACGATGTGGTGTGGTTGCACAGATATTTCAAATAATTTATTTCCCCACCACAAAAAGAGGTTGGGGTTTCAAAAAATTAAGACATCAAGTCTTTAATGTAGAATCAGCGTTGCAACGATTTCGGCTTCTATCAAGCCTTCATCAGGCAGCTGATCCTACAGTGAAGTGAGCACAGGCTGTAATGCCTTGTGAGTCACTTATATACCCTCACAGTACCTAATTGTACATCACATCGTACCTAATCGTACGTCACACCGTAATGTGTTGAATTAAAGGTCTTAAATTATGATATTCTTTCTTCCACCCTGTTCCTTCTTCCTTTCAATCCTTGAACTTGCTCCTTCCCTTTCCTTTCCTATAATCTGTTTCTATCAGCTGCTTTTTCCTTTATTTGACTTTTAATTCCTAGATCCATTGAGCTTGATTCTCCGTTCCCTTCGTACTGATATAGCACGCTGCCGTGGAACCAACCAAACACGTCCCTTTAGAGCGATTTTATTTGCTTTATTTATGTGGTAAATGTCATAACTTAGACTATTTCCCTGTACTAAGGACTTTAATGGACTAGGGTATACTCAGCTGATGATATGAGGTATAAAAAATACATAAGAGTTGCAGATCAAAGTTTCAGATCGTGGGCTTGGGAATTGGTGTAAACTTAGTAGGATTTTTTGGTTTGGAATAGGGATTTAATTGGAATGAAATGAATTTTAGACGAAGAAGGATACAAATTGGAGTAAGAGGTCAAAGTTGAATTTGAGGTCTGGTTTCCAAATTGGTTAACATTAGTGCAAGAAAAAGATATGTTGTTAAAAGAGAAATAACAACTGTGCGTACCAAATGGGCCTCCTTTGTACACATTCCTCATGTGTGGTCCCATGCCCAGAGGAAACCAGAAAGCTTTGTACGCGAGCAGAATCTGGCGGTTAGTAATAGGAGGTTTTGTCCGAAGTGAGTGGTCGTAGCCGAAGGCCCGAGACATCACTCAAACGAAGTGCCACTCTCCATACTCGGTAACGCCCACCTCAAGTCCCCCATCCCAAGACCACCCATGAACGATGTGGTGTTATATGTAGCACAGATATTTCAAATAATTTTATTGCCCCACCACAAAAGTGGTTGGGGTTTTCAAAAAAATAAAGACTCAAGTCTATAATGTAGATCAAAGCGTTGCAACGTTTGCGGCTTCTATCTAGCACTTCATCAGGCAGCTGAATCCTCCAGTGGAAGTGAGCACAGGCCTTATGCCTTGGTGAGTCACTTATATACCCTCACAGTACCTAATTGTAACCTCACATCGTACCAATCGTACGTTCACACCTGTATTGGTGTGAATACAAGGTCTTAAATATATGAAATTCTATCTTCCAACCACTGTTCCTTCCCTTCCTTTCAATCCTTGACTTGCTCCTTCCTTATTCCCTTTCCTATAATCTTGTTCTTTCAGCTGCTTTTCCTTTATATACTTTTAATTCCTAGATCCATTGAGCTTGAGTCCCGTTCCCTTCGTCTGATATGCACGCGTCGTGGACCCACCAAACACACGTCTTAGGGCGATTTTCATTTGCTTTATTTATATGTGGGTAAATGTTCATAACTTAGACTATTTTCCCCAGTACTAAAGGACTTAAAAAGACTTAGGTGATACTCAGCTGATGAGATGAGGTAAAAAAAAAAATAAATAAGGAGTTGCAGAATCAAAGTTTCAGATCGTGGCTTGGGAATTGGGGTAAACTAGAGGGATTTTATGGTTTTGGATAGGGATTTAATTGGAATGAAATGAATTTAGACGAAGAAGATCAAATTGGAGTAAGGAGGTCAAAGGTTGAATTTAGGTGCTGGTTCCAAATTGGGTTAACATTAGGGCAAGAAAAAAGATATGTTGTTATAAGAGAAAATACAACTGTGCCGGACCAAATGGGGGCCTCTTGTACACATCCTCATGTGGTGTCCAGGCCAGAGGAAACCAGAAGCTTTGTACGCCGAGCAGAATCTGGCGGGTTAGGTTAATAAGAGTATTTTGTTCCGAGTGATTGTCGTAGGCCGAAGGCCGGAGACATCACTCCAAAACTGAAGTGCACTCTCCATACTCGGACGCCCACCTCTAGTCCCCCAGGCCCAGAACCACCCATGACGTTGTGGGTTTGTAGCACAGATATTTCAAATGAATTTTATTTACCCCACCGACAAAAAGTTGTTGGGGTTTCAAAAAATTAAGACATCAATTCCTTTAATGTAGATCAGCGTTGCAACGTTGCGGCTTCTCTATCAAGCCTATCATCAAGCAGCTGATCCTACAGTGAAGTTGAGCACCGCTTGTATTGCCCTTTGTGAGTCACTTATATAACCCTCAACAGACCTAATTTTACCTCGACATCCGTACCTAATCGTAAAGTTACAAAAACACAACACTTACACCGTATTGTGTTGAATAAAGGTCCTTAAATTATGATATTCTTTCTTCCATCCCTGTTTCCTTCCTTCCTTTCAATCCTTGACTTGCTTCCTTCCCTTTTCCTTCCCTATAATCTTGTTCTT
>NW_028220289.1:35000-46766 GCF_045865225.1 Trachurus japonicus | reverse complement strand
TGCAATTAATTTAGAGGGCATGCTGTAAATGTAGTGCACATGAAAATCAAACAGATCTCTAACAGTTTGATTTAAAATAAATAAATTACACATCAAAAAAGAAAAACATTAATATGCAGCTGATATCATTTAACATACCATGAGTATTTATTAAACTGGTACTGGTGGCCTATTAGGTTTCTTCAGTTACTGTGCACTGCATATGGTCTGTTTTCAATCATGATAAACTTCAAAGTCATAGCGATAGTGGAGATTAAAAAATAAATCCAAGCAGGTGTTGCACTATGAGAACATTGACAGCCGCGAGCGATCACTTCAATCCTGACAAGAAGTCACACAAAGAAACACGAGTCGAGAGAATACAGTCAGTTTTCAAAATAAATCAATTTTCAAAATACATTTTGGAGAAATTAAGCCTCGAAGTTGTCTTGTTTTGGTTTGTTTTGAACCAGAAAAGCTCTAATACTATTGTAACATCACTTTGGCCCATAAATTCAGACAATGGTAGGCTACAATTAACCTCAGGACCACCCAGAATACTTCCTCAGTCATTATTAAGCAAATTTCTGGTATCATTTTGGAGAGATTATGCCTCAAAGTTGCATTTTTACCTTTTTCTAAACAAAAAACTGTAAAATTCAATGTAAAATAACTTTGGTCCATAAGTTCATAATGGTTTATGCTAGTAGCACTAGTGACACTAGTAGTACTACTGCAACTGGTAAACTAGTGTCACTAGCGCTACTAGTGGCACTAGTGACACTAGTAGAACTACTGCAACTGGTAAACTAGTGTCACTAGCGCTACTAGTGACACTAGTAGAACTACTGCAACTGGTAAACTAGTGTCACTAGCGCTACTAGTGACACTAGTGACACTAGTAGGACTATTGCAACTGGTAAACTAGTGTCACTAGCGCTACTAGTGACACTAGTAGAACTACTGCAACTGGTAAACTAGTGTCACTAGCGCTACTAGTGACACTAGTGACACTAGTAGAACTATTGCAACTGGTAAACTAGTGTCACTAGCGTTACTAGTGGCACTAGTGACACTAGTAGAACTACTGCAACTGGTAAACTAGTGTCACTAGCGCTACTAGTGACACTAGTAGAACTACTGCAACTGGTAAACTAGTGTCACTAGCGCTACTAGTGACACTAGTGACACTAGTAGAACTATTGCAACTGGTAAACTAGTGTCACTAGCGCTACTAGTGACACTAGTAGAACTACTGCAACTGGTAAACTAGTGTCACTAGCGCTACTAGTGGAACTACTGCAACTGGTAAACTAGTGTCACTAGCACTACTAGTGGCACTAGTGACACTAGTAGAACTATTGCAACTGGTAAACTAGTGTCACTAGCGCTACTAGTGGCACTAGTGACACTAGTAGAACTACTGCAACTGGTAAACTAGTGTCACTAGCGCTACTAGTGGCACTAGTGACACTAGTAGAACTACTGCAACTGGTAAACTAGTGTCACTAGCGCTACTAGTGAAACTAGTAGAACTATTGCAACTGGTAAACTAGGGTCACTAGCGCTACTAGTGGCACTAGTGACACTAGTAGAACTATTGCAACTGGTAAACTAGTGTCACTAGCGCTACTAGTGACACTAGTAGAACTATTGCAACTGGTAAACTAGTGTCACTAGCGCTACTAGTGACACTAGTAGAACTACTGCAACTGGTAAACTAGTGTCACTAGCGCTACTAGTGACACTAGTAGAACTATTGCAACTGGTAAACTAGTGTCACTAGCGCTACTAGTGGCACTAGTGACACTAGTAGAACTACTGCAACTGGTAAACTAGTTTTTTTTTTTTTTGCCTTTATTTAACCAGGTCGGTCCCATTGAGACACAATGGCCTCTTTTTCAAGGGAAGCCTGGCCAAGACAGCAGCAGAAAAGTTACTACACATACATGACACAGAAATCACACAACACACAGATAAAATACAATACAAGATAAAAGCAACAGGACTAAAAGTTCGGATTCACATTAAAACAAGAACAAGTGCGATATGAAGCTGCTCCAATTTCTCGTTTAGTGTCACTAGCGCTACTAGTGACACTAGTAGAACTATTGCAACTGGTAAACTAGTGTCACTAGCGCTACTAGTGACACTAGTAGAACTACTGCAACTGGTAAACTAGTGTCACTAGCGCTACTAGTGACACTAGTGACACTAGTAGAACTATTGCAACTGGTAAACTAGTGTCACTAGCGCTACTAGTGGCACTAGTGACACTAGTAGAACTACTGCAACTGGTAAACTAGTGTCACTAGCGCTACTAGTGACACTAGTAGAACTATTGCAACTGGTAAACTAGTGTCACTAGCGCTACTAGTGGCACTAGTGACACTAGTAGAACTATTGCAACTGGTAAACTAGTGTCACTAGCGCTACTAGTGACACTAGTAGAACTATTGCAACTGGTAAACTAGTGTCACTAGCGCTACTAGTGACATTAGTAGAACTACTGCAACTGGTAAACTAGTGTCACTAGCGCTACTAGTGACACTAGTAGAACTATTGCAACTGGTAAACTAGTGTCACTAGCGCTACTAGTGGCACTAGTGACACTAGTAGAACTACTGCAACTGGTAAACTAGTTTTTTTATTTTTTTTATTATTTTTTTTTTTGCCTTTATTTAACCAGGTCGGTCCCATTGAGACACAATGGCCTCTTTTTCAAGGGAAGCCTGGCCAAGACAGCAGCAGAAAAGTTACTACACATACATGACACAGAAATCACACAACACACAGATAAAATACAATACAAGATAAAAGCAACAGGACTAAAAGTTCGGATTCACATTAAAACAAGAACAAGTGCGATATGAAGCTGCTCCAATTTCTCGTTTAGTGTCACTAGCGCTACTAGTGACACTAGTAGAACTATTGCAACTGGTAAACTAGTGTCACTAGCGCTACTAGTGACACTAGTAGAACTACTGCAACTGGTAAACTAGTGTCACTAGCGCTACTAGTGACACTAGTGACACTAGTAGAACTATTGCAACTGGTAAACTAGTGTCACTAGCGCTACTAGTGACACTAGTAGGACTATTGCAACTGGTAAACTAGTGTCACTAGCGCTACTAGTGACACTAGTGACACTAGTAGAACTACTGCAACTGGTAAACTAGTGTCACTAGCGCTACTAGTGACACTAAAAATTCAAAATTCAAACACTACTAGTGACACTAGTGACACTAGTAGGACTATTGCAACTGGTAAACTAGTGTCACTAGCGCTACTAGCGCTACTAGTGACACTAGTGACACTAGTAGAACTATTGCAACTGGTAAACTAGTGTCACTAGCGCTACTAGTGACACTAGTGACACTAGTAGGACTATTGCAACTGGTAAACTAGTGTCACTAGCGCTACTAGTGACACTAGTAGAACTACTGCAACTGGTAAACTAGTGTCACTAGCGCTACTAGTGGCACTAGTGACACTAGTAGAACTACTGCAACTGGTAAACTAGTGTCACTAGCGCTACTACAGGGTTCCCGCGGGGTCTTAAAAAGTCTTAAAAGCATTGAATTTCAAATTTGAAAATAATACCTTAAAAAGTCTTGAAAAAGTCTTGAATTTTTATATTTGGGTCTTAAAAATTGTGCTGTTTGTAACTTCTCTCTATTTTTAAGTTTTTATTTGTCAATCGCGAATATTTAATAAAAAATAATGTAAATACAGAGAGGCGGAACTAATCATTTCGACCGCACCGCAATCAGGAGGGTATAAATAATCTGAACACAAGCTAGATACGTCACTGCACACTCCAGCTCAGAGGGTGGCGGTAATGCGCCGGTAAGCTGGTTGCCAACCGCCGTTAAACAAAAAAGAAGAAGAAGAAGTAGATACGTCACTGCAGATTTCGCGCTACAGGAGACCGACGTGACGAGCTGGAAGAAGCTAATAATGGGGAAGTGTAAGTTTAATGAGGGTTGGTTGGATTCTGTGCATTACCGTAAATGGTTAAAACCCGTAGTTGGTAATATTTGTGAGGCCTACTGCACCATGTGCAAGAAAAAAATTCAACTCGGCACAATGGGGGTAAAGGCGCTCGACTCGCATGCCAAATCTGTTAAGCATGCAAATAACGCGCAAGCAATGGAGAAAACTCTGCCCATCACCGCCAGGTTCCCGCCAGCAAACGGGGCTAAAGAACCCGTGGCCAGCACTAGCCGGCCAACGGCTACTGCTCCCCCTCCTGAAGCTAACTTCAGCCAACCAGCTGCAGATGCTCCACCTGCTCCCCCTCCTGCTACAGCCGCTGCAAGGGTCGATCTACGGACATCCTTCGGGTCCACGCCAACCCTGAAAGCTGAGGTTTTGTGGACCCTGCACACGATCTCCAAGCACCACTCCTACAATGGCAATGAGGGAGTTTCAGCGCTTTTTAAGTGTATGTTCCCCGACTCTGACATTGCGAACTCGTTCAGTTGTGGCGCCGACAAAACGGCTTATATAGCCAAGTTTGGTTTAGCCGTTTACATCAAAGAAGAGCTGGTCTCTAAAGTAAACAAGTCGCCGTTTGTGCTCATGTTTGATGAGAGCCTCAACCAGACCACAAAGAATAAGCAACTGGATGTGCACGTTCGCTTCTGGGATGAAAGGCAGGTGCAATCACGATACCTGGGCTCCGAGTTTATGGGTCACTCCACTGCCAAGGACTTACTGTCCCACCTCAAAGTAAGTACAATTAACCACACACACAATGACAGACAGACACACACATGCACAGACTGTCCTACATATGCTAGAGTGGATTGTTCATCACATTTTTGTTTTGTATCTTTTATCTAATTTTATTCTTAGAGGATGGTACACAAAAACTAATAATGCAGCTAAATCAATGTTGTTACTAATCTTTGACATATCCAAGACTGTAATAACAGGTAAAAAAAAAAATCTCTAGGCTCCAATAATTTTTTATATTGAAAATCTGTCATTTTGTGTGTTTGTTTTTTTTTAAATCGGTGACACCACTTATATAATTGGCATTTAAAATATTAAAATTATTAAAAATATTTAAATATTTGATAGTTTTGATTAGAACTGAGGTTAATTAACACATATATGCAAAAAAAAAAAAAGTTTTTATAGCCGTTTTCTGTTAGTGGCTGAAAACAGACTGACAGCTAGTAGAACTACTGCAACTGGTAAACTAGTGTCACTAGCGCTACTAGTGACACTAGTGACACTAGTAGGACTATTGCAACTGGTAAACTAGTGTCACTAGCGCTACTAGTGACACTAGTAGAACTACTGCAACTGGTAAACTAGTGTCACTAGCGCTACTAGTGACACTAGTAGAACTACTGCAACTGGTAAACTAGTGTCACTAGCGCTACTAGTGACACTAGTAGGACTATTGCAACTGGTAAACTAGTGTCACTAGCGCTACTAGTGGCACTAGTGACACTAGTAGAACTATTGCAACTGGTAAACTAGTGTCACTAGCGCTACTAGTGACACTAGTAGAACTACTGCAACTGGTAAACTAGTGTCACTAGCGCTACTAGTGACACTAGTGACACTAGTAGAACTACTGCAACTGGTAAACTAGTGTCACTAGCGCTACTAGTGACACTAGTAGAACTACTGCAACTGGTAAACTAGTGTCACTAGCGCTACTAGTGACACTAGTAGAACTATTGCAACTGGTAAACTAGTGTCACTAGCGCTACTAGTGGAACTACTGCAACTGGTAAACTAGTGTCACTAGCGCTACTAGTGGCACTAGTGACACTAGTAGAACTATTGCAACTGGTAAACTAGTGTCACTAGCGCTACTAGTGGCACTAGTGACACTAGTAGCGTAACTCCAATAATTTTTTATATTGAAAATCTGTCATTTTGTGTGTTTGTTTTTTTTTAAATCGGTGACACCACTTATATAATTGGCATTTAAAATATTAAAATTATTAAAAATATTTAAATATTTGATAGTTTTGATTAGAACTGAGGTTAATTAACACATATATGCAAAAAAAAAAAAGTTTTTATAGCCGTTTTCTGTTAGTGGCTGAAAACAGACTGACAGCTGTGTTGTAATAAAAATGTCCACTGGTTAGAACTCAGATACAAGTTTTATGATGCCCTCAGTGTTGAGATGACTTTTGTTGTGAGTGGTGCTATACAAATAAAACTGAATCGAATTGATGAATAACATGTTGTTTCATCATGCAAAATAGATTTGAAATTTAAAATTCAATTAAGCTGGTTTATTTTAGGGGTTTATTGAAGGGGGGTCATTTTTGATCCTTAGGGCAAGGGGAGTATACAGAATGTTAAGATTTCACAAGGATTAATTTTTATTTTAAAGTGAAATTCCGGCGTAAGTGTAAACCATGGTCAAACACACCGTAACACCGAGTTAGACCCCCCCTCGAGAGATCAATTTGCCCGACCGCTACATTCACGAGATCCACCAACTTCAGCAAATACCGCAATATCGCCACACACGGCGCTGTCCGGATCCACTGTCTGACCGCAACCAAAACGCCACCATTTGCCCAAAATAATGCTCAGAACTGCACCAAATGTCATCAATAGTACACACAGGGTCCCAGCACGTAGTACGAGTTGTCAAACATCTGCTAGCTTTGCCTGTTTTCTTTAGCAAGGAGATGCAACTCAACTCACCTACTTCTCCTCCGGGAGCCGCTCGTTGGTGAGGAAGCCCTGACGAGTCGATCACCGAGTGCACCGGAGTTCCGCAGCTCTTAAAAATGCTCATTTGCGCCTATATCGTGGCCAGCACTCGATAATAATAGTTATAAAGTGATATGCAAGATAAAAAAAAAAAAAACTCTGATTGTATTTCCATGAGGTAATTGTTGATTGAGCTGCGGAACTCCGGTGCACTCGGTGATCGACTCGTCAGGGCTTCCTCACCAACGAGCGGCTCCCGGAGGAGAAGTAGGTGAGTTGAGTTGCATCTCCTTGCTAAAGAAAACAGGCAAAGCTAGCAGATGTTTGACAACTCGTACTACGTGCTGGGACCCTGTGTGTACTATTGATGACATTTGGTGCAGTTCTGAGCATTATTTTGGGCAAATGGTGGCGTTTTGGTTGCGGTCAGACAGTGGATCCGGACAGCGCCGTGTGTGGCGATATTGCGGTATTTGCTGAAGTTGGTGGATCTCGTGAATGTAGCGGTCGGGCAAATTGATCTCTCGAGGGGGGGTCTAACTCGGTGTTACGGTGTGTTTGACCATGGTTTACACTTACGCCGGAATTTCACTTTAATTTTTTATCAGTTTATTTATTGATTTCTTCAATTTTTGTCCATAAGAAAGGGAAAGGGTTAATTGACCAATTAGCTACTTCCTTTAGCAACCTGTGCTTATTTAGTCCTTTTATCTTGGGTAAATAAAAACACAACCCTTTTGTTCTCAGGGATGTATGGGCAAACTGGACCTCAGGGGCTTGGTGTCCCTCTCTATGGATGGGCCCAGTGTGAACTGGAAATTGTTTGATCTTTTCCAGAGAGATCACATGGAGCAGTACGGAGGTAAATAGTTGTAATTCTAGTAAACATGTTTATGCGATTGACTGTTGTATTAATGTGGTTTCTAATATTTGGTTTTGCAATGAAACCCCCAGGTGTTCAGCTTGTTTGTGTGGGGAGCTGTGGCCTGCACACGCTCCACAATGCATTCAAGTGTGGGTTCACTGCATGGCAAATCGACAAGTTGCTTAGAGCAATGCACACATTGTTCCACAATGTGCCCACCAGAAGAGAGGACTACATCACAGTCACAAACTCAACTGTCTTCCCCCTGTCCTTCTGTGGCCATCGTTGGGTCGAAAACCTCCCTGTTGTGGAGAGAGCCCTTGCAGTCTGGCCATCACTGCTCCTGTACATGGAGGCTGTGAAAATGAAAAAAACTCCCCAACCCTGGAACAGGTATGCCCTTTAAGTGCCATGAATAGGTCTGTGACCTGTGACCTAACCTTGGTAGTAGTGTGGCCTTGTAATGTATAGCTTAGCTAACTTAAAATCTCTCTCTCTCTGTCTCTCTGTCTCTCTCTGTCTCTCTGTGTCTCTCTCTCTCTCTCTCTCTAGCGTCCTATGACACAATTGCAGCAGGATTGAAGGATCCCCTCATCTTGGCCAAACTGCAGTTTTACGCAGCTGTGGCAAGAACCTTCATTCCATTCTTAAAAAAGTATCAGACCGATGAGCCTGTGCTGCCCTTCATCACTAAGGACCTGACAGAGTTGATGATGGTACTGTATATTATTTTGGTTGCACAACACATTATAATCAACACTCATGTTTAGTTTTGGACAAAATGTAGTTTGTGGTTGTATATGTAAAAGAAAAAGGGATACATTGTGCATTAAAATAGTCTATTGGTTAAATGGTCTGTAAATGGTTGTTGCTTATTAATGTGCTGCTCCTGACAGTTTTGTGTGTTTTGTTTTTCAAAAGACTCTACTCAGACAATTCATCAAGAGAGAATACCTCCAGGATATCACTGCCCTGCAGCTGACCCAACTGGATGTCACTGACAAAACCATGTGGCTCAGCCCTGAAGACATCAGCATTGGTCTTGGTGCAGAGTCCGTCCTGAAGGTAGTGCCGTGTTTTTAAAAGTCATTTTACAAATATTGATAGCCTACATTTGTTATTTTAGACAGATTTTATGTTCATGACTCATTTTCTTGTCTCTCCATAGAACATCAAAGGTGCACAGCTCAGGGTGCTAGAGTTCAGGACAGAATGCAGACAGGGACTGGTTAGCATCGTCAGGAAAGTTCAGGACAAGAGCCCCCTCAAGTACTTGGCTGTTAGGCAGATGGTGTGCCTTGACCCCTCCGAAATGTACAGGGAGCCAGAAAAATGCAGAAAATACATGAAAGGGCTGGTGCAGAGGTTTCTCCAGGAAAAACAACTTGCCAGTACTTTTGCGGGTAGGAATAAGAAAGGCAAATTGCAGGCTACACAATCTTCATCAATTTAATTGCTTGGTAGTGCCCAATAATTATCCTACAGCTCAATGGTTTTTCCTTTTTCATTGAATGATTTATGAAGATTTTTCCTTTTTTACTTTTATCTATCTTGTGTTACAGGGGATGTCATACTACAACAATATGACAAAGTCCTGTCCTTGGAGAGTCGAAGCATCAACTTCCTCTCCTTTCCACCAATGCAGAAGAGGCTGGACCTCTTTCTTAGCGGTGTCTTCAAAGAGCCCTATCCTGAACTGTGGGCCTTCTGCCAGAAGCTGCTTCTGCTCTCCCATGGGCAAGCTACAGTTGAGAGAGGCTTCTCCATTAACAAAGAAGTGGAGTGTGACAACATTCAGGAGGACACTGTAGTCACACGAAGGCTGGTGTGTGACTACATAATTCAACATGGAGGTGTTACCCAGGTAAGAATGGCCCCAGGCTGGACTAGAAATACGCCGTTGACAATAGGGATGTTTTGTGATGCCACAAATCACTTTTGTGTCTAAAGCCCTACAGTATCGCTATCCCTGGTCTCGCCCCCTTCCTTCATTATGTTTACAGAGTCACAATTGTATCTTTTAATCTTTCCAATAACGCACAAAGTGTACCCACGGTACAGGCAGAGTGACAGACAGGCTTATTGTAAATTTACTAAAGGACAAGCCTATAGCTTTAACTGTCATCTTGACTCCTGGCACTTAAACCTGAGCTGCTTTTTCGCAATTATTTAAACAATAGTCATGTGTATTTTTTGTAATATACATTGAATTTGTATGTAATCAATGAAAGGTCCTGCTTCACTTTAACTTTGTTCTCCCTGGTGTTTATTTTCTATATATAATGCGATTGGACAAGGAAGCAACATGTTAGATTCTGATGATGTAGCAATTAACCAGCCCCATAGGAGTTGATAAACTCAAGATCAACTATCTTGACCCTCATCTAGTTCTCTTTTTCTGACCCTAATTAGGTTCCACTAACTAAAGATCTGTTGGTGAGTGTAGCAGCAGCCAGGACCAGATACCGTGTCCATCTTCAGGCGGAGAAGAAGAAGAAGGAGGCAGAAGCCAAGGCGCAAAAAAGGAAGGGAGCAGAGGACCAACTTCAGGAGTTGAGAATGAAAAGGAGACGGCTGCAAGAGGTATCTGAGGGTCTGGTCAGGGATGCAGACAGGCTGGCAGAGCAGGCTGAGGGGAAGGCAGGGAGCAAGATGGCTGACCTTATCTCAAGGTCTAACCTCCTGAGAAGAGGACATAAAGAAAAACTGGCAGAACTGGCCAACATTGACAATGAGATCTCTGCAAAGAGTGCAGAACTCAGGCATTGACTTCATTTATGAAGACCCCCTGTTCATTTGCACGGTTACTGTGAACTGTTTTTCAAATAAACGCACACTGTGAAATTCAAGAATTTCATTTTTCTTCTTTGCCGATATGGCTGTAAAACAGGCCGACTAAAGTCTTAATTTCATGTATAAATGGTCTTAAAAAGGTATTAAATAGTCTTAAATTTAACTTTAAGAAACTTGTAGGAACCCTGTACTAGTGGCACTAGTGACACTAGTAGGACTATTGCAACTGGTAAACTAGTGTCACTAGCGCTACTAGTGACACTAGTAGAACTACTGCAACTGGTAAACTAGTGTCACTAGCGCTACTAGCGCTACTAGTGACACTAGTAGAACTACTGCAACTGGTAAACTAGTGTCACTAGCGCTACTAGTGACACTAGTAGAACTACTGCAACTGGTAAACTAGTGTCACTAGCGCTACTAGTGGCACTAGTGACACTAGTAGAACTACTGCAACTGGTAAACTAGAAAATTTCCTCTCGGGAAATTTTGAATGGGCCACGGGAGCTACTGCGGGTTGTGCCATCTCTGTCAACATGGGAATCAAACCCACGATCTTAAGGTCAAGACAGAGCTGATCAGACAGACATGATCATCTTTCTATAAGCACTGATATGGAGGAGCTGTAACCACATTAGGTTAACTGTGTGTGTGTGTGTGTGTGTGTGTGTGTGTGTGTGTGTGTGTAATCACATGAAGCTGGCTCTAGAGTCTGTGTGTGTGTTGTAGTTAGTTAGTAGCTGCATCCTGTGTCAGTCTGATTTAGCTGTGTCTGTGTTTATAAACATTTAAACGAGCGCCAGGTGGATTGTTTATGAAGTTAACGAGCTCTGGCCTGAGGTTCAAAGAGGTTACCACGGCGATAGGGGCCCCCGCAGGCTGAGGCAGACAGAAACGTGGAGAAAAAGAGCCATTTTCTGCCTCTAAACCGGTCTCACAATTAGGCTCAGCATGACAAAACGGTAACTCCTATCAGAACAAAACACAGATCAACGTTGCTCTAAGGACTTACTGAAAATTTCGGTACGATTTGGTGTTTCTACAGTAAATATTTTGGCGACGCTGGCAGTTTTAAAACATTAGGCCGTTCTGCTCCTCTCAGAAAATATTTGTATTGGACTCAATGAGGAGCAGGGACAGACGTGGCCGCACTCAGAGGCTGATTCTGTAAGTTCTGTAAGTCTCTCTGATATTTTGAGCACATGACATGAGAGATAACAAGTTTGTCTTACAAATTCTGAAAAAATTATGTCTGTAGAGTGTAAATTGTGGCCGTGCTCACAGTTTATCCAGAAAAAATACAGAATGTTTCTTCACTCTCTCCCACTCTAACTGATGATGTCACGCACTCTGACACGAACATTCTATGCAATACACACCCATTATAAACTCATAATTTCTCCAAAAATGATCATGGTCATTGATCAGGG